>NW_028278437.1:0-58293 GCF_059751315.1 Micrasema longulum
TTTCATCTTACTCTTACGCTTTTTTTTTATGTTTTTAATATCATTAGATGCGTTTTTTAAAGCTGCATCTATCTAATTATACAGTTTTGTGTTAACTATCACCCATAAATCTCTGAGCCACCAAGACGCAAACTCTCAAAAGGGCTGTTGTGCGATTTGGGTCATTTACTCAATCAACAATCAGCTTATTTTACAATAAAATAATTCAGCTCTATTCCATAGAACAAAAGGATCCCAAGTTTTTTTTTAGTTTTTCGTTTAACAACAAACGTGTAATGGACGGTTTCGGTTTGTGCTTGCAGTTCTTAACCTAGAGTGTAAAGTGGCTTCATAAACCAGCCAATGACTGGTCATAAGCCTTGAAAATGCCTAGACTCTTATATTTCCTTGTTTAAAATGTTCTTCATCTCAGTTGTAATTTATTAATATTATGAACTCCTAAATGGGTTAAATTAAGAAACATTGTTTTGTACATTTTTGTCTCTTTTAGACTGCAGTTTTACAGTAAAGAAGTTCATAGCAACAGGGAAATTGGATATGAAAAATATATTCTTGCACACGAATTGCCGAAGTTTCTCTAAAATAAATAAAAAAATAAATAAAAACGAACTACTTTAAATGACGTCAAGTTTTTCTAAATCAATAAATGATAGAGGGTTTTGATAGATTACCAACAAGTGACGAGAACCAGTGGCATCACGCGCAGGGTAGTTCAAAATATTTAAATCTTTAAATAACCGTAGCGATGATAATACTATTTACATATTATATTTTCATTTATTATTATTTATTTATCTTTATTTATTTATTTACATACATAAGTTTATTGTACATTATTTGAGACAATAAGTCCCAACTCCATGGGACTAAAAGTCCTGTGTTGAGATGGGACGAGCAATTATATGAAACAGACACATGAGTATATCACCACAAATATAGGATTAGAAACATAAAATAATATTTTTTTTTTTAAAAACAAATATATGGCACATCAATATGGTAAACAGTAAACTCGAGCATTTGGAAAATCATCAAGGAGTTTCCTACTCAAATCCCTCCCACTAAGGAAAATCCAGTCCTTAACTCCTTTCTTGAAAATATTTTTTGTCTTTGAGAGCTTAATACGTTCTTCCAAAATATTGAACACTCTCGGTGCGACAAATGTGAGATGTCTCTGATCAAAGGTCGTACGGGTTTAGGGTATGACATAATTCATGCTCTGGGAAAACCTCGTACGGACATTCTGCTGAGACCTCTCCTTATTGTTTGACCAGAAGTGTGTAAGTGCTTCTTTTAGGTACAGTTGTCTCATATCCAGCACTTTTGTGTATTGGAACAGCTGTTCTGATGGGTATGTTGGAGGGTGCCGGAGCATTGTTTTCAATAATAATTTCTGTGAAATTATGAGTGGCTTGAAAATGGATGCCGCACAACCTCCCCAGCCAGCTATTCCATAGGTTGCCGTAGAATATAATGTTATATGTGTGTATGTGTTTTAATTGGCTTATTTTAATGGTCTTTTAACATCAACAAAAAACCACTTAACTCCCTTATTGGAAATATTGTATTAATATGAAGAAGAAATAAATATTTTTTTTAACTAGCTTATCAAACAAACTTTATCAAAAGTTACGTTTAAAAATAAAGTTAATTTTAATTTTAATATTAATGTTCTTTGTTGATATTTCTTGATAAAACTCCATAGTTAATGATTTATATAATACTACAAATAAAGTCATCAATGAAACTTCTTGATTTAGTTTTACTTTTTTATTATTTACTGTTTAGCTAGTGTAAAAATGTATATTTCCCACTCTGTTGTATTTCGCTGTGTTCTTTTCCCACCTTTTAAATAATTTGGTTAATTTTGGTTAATATTAATTAAATACCCATTAAAAAATTTAAGTAACTTTTGTTTTATGGGTGTTGATATTTATTTAAAATCCACTTTAGTACATATTTATACTCGAAGACTAAATCCTCACATTTTTATATTTATGCATTTTTTTATTAACACATTACATTGTGTGGTGATTGATTTTCGGTCCTTTGTTGAGATATTTCGACAAGTGCCGAAATTTTACTGCTAAAGCTTACTGTTGCCTTTTTAGGAACCTTTGTATCTACATCTGGCAAACCACTCTGGTTTTTGGTGGAGGTATTTAGTGAATATTCTTCCAAACTTCTCTATCCTTACTGTTTTTGTTAAACTGTACTTTGAAATAAAGATACCGGTCTCGAACATGTTAAAAAAGCGATGAAACTGGTCCCTCATTATTCCAAAATTGGGAATTTAAGATCACTTGCCTTTTATTTCTAAAGTAAATTACAGTGAACTTCCAACTTTTAGCGGGTGTCATCATGGAGCTTATTAGGGAAGCGCTCTGTTGTTACTTTTCACTGTCAGTATCTGATAAAAATTCTGCCCGAACCAATAAATGCTTAATCCCAATTTCGGTCCAAAAACTTCCAAAAATGAACTGTTTAGCAAACTAGTTGTAAATATTTATGTTTTTTGTCCTCTGTTAAAACACTTATTTGATCTCCTTATCTCCAAAATATGTTAAAAATAGTAAACACTGTCAATAAGCTGTAAACGTTGTAAACAATTCACCAGTCTTGAAGATGCCTATTTAGGCGAAAACGCTCGTTGGTCAACATAATACAAAGTAAAACTAAACCAAGAAGTTTCATTGATAACTTTGTTTATAATTTTATCTAAATCTTTTATTTTTATTTATTTATCATATAAAGATACATATTACAAAAAAAAACCTATCCCTAACTCTATGAGGCCAATAGGCCTATGTTGAGTTGGGATACAACATAATGAAAAGTGGAAGCATGCATGTTATTAAAAAATACTAAAAATATTTTTTTTTACATAATCATAAATTTTAATAAACATTTGGACAACGCGCTTATTAGTAGTATAAATCTATGCAATATCTCGCAGCAGTCTCCTGCATTTGTCTCTTCCCTTCTTGGACATAATCCAAGCTTGTACACCTCCCTTGAAAATATGTAGCTTTCGTTTTGGAGAACTTAATATGCTTATCCAGGATATTCAACACTATCGGGCCACAAAAGATAAATTTCCCTGAGCGAAAGTCGTGCTGGTTTTTGGTATTAAATAATTCAAATTAAATGAAAACCTCGTACGAGTATTCTGCTGAGATCTTCTAATGTTACCGCTTAATTATAAATCGAGTTATTTTTTAAGATCCTACTTTATTTTTTGCTGATAATAAAATATCGCAAAGAACAACAAAGATAGACTCAATGTTATTTTGAATGCAAAAAAATAATAACAAATTAGGCTTTATATTAATGCGAAATACGAGTAATATACAGAAGTGTTAGAGCTTTTTTTCATTATGATTTTCAAATAATATGTTATTACATGTAGTTGTTTATAAACATATTAATATACAACCGTAAAATAAATATTATGATGCAACCTTGTGATATGTTTCACCATCGTCTTCTACTTCTTTTTATCGGCGTTTTTCTCTCCGCTGGTGGACTTATAAGCCTCTTCCAAAATTTTCCATATTTCTCAGTCCCGGGCACTCTCTTTCCATCCTTTTAAATAACAAATTACTTTGGAGAACGAACAGGAAATGGGGTTATGCCAAGGTTGTTTTATAATCTCCCGAAAATCATTGTTAACACGGAAGATCTTTAAATGAAAAAATAAACCTCCTAAGTACTTTATGGTAAATATATTAAAAAGTAATTAATCATTATATTTGTGTAAAATATCAGCAGTAGCATTCCCTTTCTATGTATGTATGTATGTTTGGATAATTTATATAGCGCCATTTTTGAGAAAATCACCTCAAGGGCGCTGTACAATAAAGAAATATCTCAGCACGTCTTGCAGCTACAGAGCGCATGGACGGTTGGGATTCTATTTCCTCGTCTCCAATTATGATATATAACAATTATAATATAAAGGAGCTAGATAACAGCACGTCTTGCTGCTACAGAGCGCATGGACAGTAAGAAATCTAGCCCGTATTTGCATTTTTTTTATATTTATTTTTTTATTTAACAGTGAAGTTTAAATAAAATTGTTAAAAAAGCAAATGTATAATAATAGAAGTAAGATAACAACAAGTCTTGTTGCTACTAAGCGCATGAACGTTTGAAATTCACAGTGTATCTTGAACATGAAGGTAAGATGATCAGTCTTACGTTTCAGGAAATATTCTAGTGTAAAACACCTTTTTGAATCAATATTTCATGTCAACCATGTCGGGAATCGAACCCGAGCCCTCTTGCATGGTAGGCAAACGCGCTGACCGCGCTGTGTAAAACATACCTATTTAAAAAAAATGTCTCCCACTGAAAAGTCTCTAGACTTAGTAGGTAACAAAAATGATAATATTACGTTACCGAAGGTCAAACCGAACTACAGCGTCGCTGTACTTAAGCGGCGCTGCGCGACAAAATCTTGTGTGGAGTGCCGCAGTACTGCGGTTTTTTCATCCAAAACACAAAAAATAATATTTTAGTGATTTTTTAATTATTTTTTTTGCCTTGCTTATTATGTACAAGGCGTATATTAAATGCAAAATGTATGTTCCTTCTACTTACTCTGACTATAGTCTGACTATAGTGTGAGGATCTGATGGAATAATCGGCTGTGGCTTTGTTATAGAACTTCTCCGCATTTGCTTTAAGAAGAGGAAACCTCGGAAAACTCATTCAGGAGAAGCCGGACTATCGACAGACATCAACAGACCTTTCGTTTCACTTTAAGAGTGAACGGTATTTTGTTTCCAATATTTCGGTGTAAAAAGTGCCGCTCTAGTGCGGTTTGACCTTTAATATAATCAATAAACGCTGTTCTGCAGCATTGAAAGTAAAATACCGGGTAATTACATACCTATGTTATAAAATCGACGAGGCGCGTTACTCTACAGTGGCCGGTTAGAAACCTTTTAATATCACCGATTGTCCAATTTAAATTGAATAATGAGTAACCTAAATAATCGAAAAGAACCGGACCCGAAGGATGGCTTAAGGGTTACCCAATCAGGTCCTGGAAATTAGTCTTCCTGTAATCAATTCATTAATTGAAGTATAGAAACAAACGGCATACGGTACAAGCATTCATTTGGTAACAGTATTCAGAATACAGTCTAAAGCTCGATCTATATGAGGCAGAAAATTAAACAAACAACTTTTTCAGAATTCTAAACAAAACAGTTTATTCAGTTATTTGTTTAGAAATTAAGAGGAAACGCGGTCTGCTTTTTCTTCGTGCAAACGTGTTCCCGTATTTTTACCATGGATTTGGCACCAAAGCAATGATTTTTTACACGCTATATATATTTACCATTAGCGTGTCACTATAATTGAGTTTTTTTTTACACTTGTTTCTTACGTAAGCTATATCCATCTAAAAACCGTTAAAAGCGCCCGGATTTATCTGCCGCCTACGGAGGTACGGTATGCGCGTACAGATTACGAATGATTTTTTCAGTTAGTAAATGAATAGATTTGTAACTGACAAAAGCCACATGCAGCCTAACTATATCAGCTGGAAGGGAAGTAATGTGTCCGAACATTGCCCGAAATGAAAGATCGGCCGGCAGAGGGCGCTGTCAAACATTTGAACGCAAGACATATTGCTCTATTTTCCATGCCGACGGCCTCGTAATGAATACCTGTCATTTTATCTATAAAGCTCTTTGTTATATTTTTTTACCATTCAATCTTCATGTTCATTGTAATTAACTAATATCAAATCGGGATAATCTTCCAAAGGATTAATTATGTCCCAAAAGCCGTGACTCCGACGCGCGTCGTGGGGATCCGTTGTATTACAAAAGTGTCATGACAAGAGAGCTGTTCTTTATTTAAACGCCCTAGTGGGCTTTTACATTATAAAAAAATACACGGATATGGTAAATATAAACTATAAACGATATTGTGATAGAGAGTATAAAATAAATTAAAATAAATAAAACCATAAAAACAATAGGGACTCGAACACAAAATGGCTAAATAACAAAATAAATTATTCTATCGTTCATAAAATTATTTCTTTAAATTTGGGTATTGAATAAAAAATAGTACGTAATCTAATAATAATAGCGTCGTATTCGCGTACTAGATTTCAAGCATTACGCGACACAATATTTCATGTCAAAATCAACCAATTTCTAATTCTGTTTCGGACCCATATAAAGCGTACTTAACATAATAAATCTATTGTGTCTGTATTGGCTCCTTATATATTCCAGTTGCTTGTATACTATGGCTGCAAAAACTAGTTCCGAAGTGGAATTCTTTAGGCATTTACATTTACCAACGCAGTTTGTTTTCATGCTATTTGGGCGAAAGGCGATTTATATAATATATGTATTTTAAATTTATAGTTATTAATTAGTAAGTCAAGTGTGTGCTTTATTCTATTAGTTTTTGCTATTATTGTGACATATATTACTGCGACACGTAGAACTTTCACCATTTATCCGTTAAAAAATGTGGTTTTACTAATGTTCTAATTTAGCAGTCGTAATGCGACAGGAAAGATTCTCAGACTAATGCGTTGTCACCTGACCGTCCATATTTTTTCCTCACACGTTGCGAGTCCTATCATATTGTTTTTGTTCCACTTCTTTTATGTATTTTAACACTTGTGAAATTCGAAGAATCTGCGACACAAAAGCAAACGCCATCGTTTGTATTTTCATACAAATCGAATAGGTCAACTATTTAACCTTTTGCACTTATTAAAAGGGCCTGCTACGACAGGTTGAGTTTTTAATTGATTTATTTTTGCATCTCTACAGGCCAAGAGGGCTCAGTGTAAAACCAAAGATTACCCATATATAAATATAGTTTGCAATAATAAAAATAAATGTATTGTAAAATGTTCCTTCTTAAATTTTTGGATCTGTGAATTGTATAATTAACTTTAACTTACCGGAGATGGGTCCAATTAGACGCATTGTAAATGATCGATTATGTGAAAAGTATTTTTTATACATCATTTTCCCTTAGCTAAATCGTGAAACGTAAAACTTTACAACACATCTTTTCGTGATTTAGAACATATTGTGATAAAAAAGTAATATTATTATCATCGTCATTCCATTTCTGCACCTAATGGTACATAGGGCATTGAATTGGCACACCAATCGGAGCACATTTTGTCACTAACGCCCAAAAATTGGTATTTTTCATAAAATAGCTAAATTCCAAATATCTCAAAAACTATTAACAATTGGCCATACATTGGGGTACAATGAAATAAATAAATTTCTTGCATTTGTGTAACCCTATCTCGTCCTGCCGGGAATACGTCGAGTTACCAATAGCCCTGTATTTAGTCGTTGTACTTACAAATGGGGATGTTCAGCCCAACGAGAAATCGGATGTAAAATAAGGTATTCTTACGCGCGGTAAAAATTAAAGAATTCAATTATACGGCTAAGTTTTTTGAAAATGTATGAAAAAAACAATAAAATTGATTTTAATTAAACGAACTACTTTAAACGACGTCGCTAGTTCTTCCAAATCAACCGATGATAGGAGAGTTGTGATAGATTTCTGTTTTACGGTAAGTCAACTGACCAATAAACAGAACTCACCGAGAAAAGGTGACGAGAACTTGAGACGTCACACGCATTATCAGTGCGATGATTTTTTAAAGTTATGTAATTTTGTTAATTACTCCGCCCTTGATTTTAATTTTCAATTCATTTCTTTAAAATAATACATACATATCAAACTAAAATTTAAGACGTACATATTATAAAAAAATACATAAAGAGACTCTTGTCAAAATGGTAGGAGAACAGATCAACATCCAGAGCGATGTTGTTCACCATAGCGGTAGCACTTCCAACAGGCATAACCATCGGCAGGTTGGTCCTGTATATCGGAATATGAAACAATCTATGCTGACGCTGTCTCAGGAACATACAAACCAATGCTCATCATAATCTCAGAATATCGATCATACCGCGCAATAATCGATAAAAATGTGTAGTCAAATACACATTCCTTGTGACATGATGTGATGATGACCTCGTCTGTGAGTTCTGCTAATTAGTAAGTTGGCTTTCCGGAAACCGGAAATCTATCACAACACTCTATTATTGGTTTATTCGGAAGAACTTGTGACACAATTCAAAGTAATTCTTTTTTATCATTTTTTTCATATATTTTCGAGAAACTTTATTTATAATCAAACGCCGCGCACGCGCATTAAGATTTATAACGTTGTCATATTGTTCTACGAGACTCGTAGAGATAAGAGCATCCAACTCGTGTAATGCAAAGAAACAACGACTCTAATAACATGTATCATAAAGATTTAAATAGCGTATTATTGAAATTTTTACAAAATTTAAGAACATCTCGAGTTTTAGGTACTGTCCTAATGTTTATAGCTTCACCGCTAGACACGCCGGCTCCTGTGCTCCGTTATTTAATAGACGATAAACTGTTAATTGTTATTATAATAATGAATAACTTATAAAGCATAATTTTCGTAATGCCTCGAGCTCACTTTACAAAAATGATTACAAAAAAGACCATGATTATTTTTTGTCAGCACCTCTACTGATAATATTTACCGCACGCGCCTGATACATAAACATCATACTGGCAAAAAATGTTAACTCGAAAATATGCGAATTTGACTTAATGATGCAGTTTTGTAAAGTTTTTAACGCTCTACCATCTGGCAAAATACACTAAGCCTTTTTTAATTCATATATCTGTAGTTATAAAAATAAATTTAAGGTTAAGTCGTATACCCGGTATTTTATTCAGGCTAAAAGCTTTAAATAAACTTAATATAAAATTGAGAAATGGAAAAATTAAAAACATGGTCTTAAATCAGCACTACATCTTACTATATTTAAATAAGATATAAAAGAGTAAAATTGGAAAAAAACTCAAATGCTTGATTTCTCAAAACAGTGATTTGAAAGTTAAACCTCTTTGCCAGTATACGCACGATATAATGCATAAAATTGTGGCTTGTGCAGTTATTCTAAGGGTTTTTACCTATTAATTAGGTTTGAAAACATTTTGTATGTCAAGGAGCGTAATATATTTTAGACTTAAAAAATGTGATCTTAGAATTATATTGTTGTAATCTACTCACTATCTACTCTAAATTCATTTCTAACGATCGGCTATTTTAGTTTGATCTTATAACACTGTTTGAGGTCATGTTGTCAAAGTTATCCAGCATTGGTTTCGTGTATCGATTAGAATTGTATACTATCGAACTTTATTTTTTTAAACCTGTTATCAGCCATCATCCGCATATACCATGACAATTGGCAACAAAAACTCACCACGACCCAAAAAGCAAATTATTTCATTACTACATCAACTTGTTTGATTTATACTAGCCTTAAGCATTTTCTTACAAGGTGATAAAAAAACTGACATTTTTATAAATAAAATATAATGTACTATAATCGCACATTCAATTTAATTTAGAAAATATTATTTCTATTGCGTTTTAGGGGTATTGACAACATGACACGGTGCAAAATACTAAAACAAAAACAGATATTTTACTCTACAAAACACACAGTTTACCCTGAAGATGGCTCCTGCAATAGTAGCCAAAACGTCGGAACGAATCCTTACTTTACTTACACGAGATCACCCAAAAAAGATATATATTGATAACAGCGACCGTGAAAACCTCATCATCATTATCATTCCCTTTCCACACCTAATGGTGCATAGGGCACTGGATTGGCACACCAATCGCAGCGTATCTTATTATTTTTTGTTACATGAAGGTAAAATGGTCAGTCTCACGCTTCAGGTACCAGTCCAGGGACTATAAAATATTTTTGGTGTAAAAACACCCTCTTCAATAAATATTTCATATCAACCATGTTGGGAATCGAATCCGAGACCTCTTGCATGGTAGGCAAACGCGCTGACACCACGAGGCCTACAAAAACCTACGCAACTAATTAAAATAAATTGTGTTTTTTGGAGAAATTTCATAGTTATTGGTAAAAATTTTCAAAGTAAAGATGAAATTTATTTATTTATTTATTTAACACTTTATATACATATACAATATATATAAATATAAGGGCGGACATATTGCCTTAGGGCAATTTCTTCCTACCAACCCAAACCGTTTAGTTTGAGAAAATTACAAATACATGGATATATTGAATCTTACAATTTTATACAAAAATTAAAAATGAAGATTAACAAAAAAAATATATAAAAAATAACACTATGCTATGAAGAAAGGAGAAGGGATAGGAAGGAAAGAAGAAGGATAAAGGAGCAATTTAAATATTTAGATAGTGACATTTCAATCTTGACTTAAATTTAAATAATAACATCAATATGTTGGAAGTTTTAAATCTAAAATTGGTAAAATAAATAATAGTTTGAAGTGTATCTATCAATTTTTATTTATATACATCATTATCGGCCCAAGTTTTTTTTTTAATATTTATTTTTTTGTGCGTAATGCAAATGGCAATTTATTCCAACTTACCAATAAAATACAAGTTTAATTATTTATTTTAAGTTACAAAACGTATTCAATATTAGAAAATAAAGCAAAAAATTCGATGTACAAAAATAGAAATAACAGTATTTTTTCATAAATTACCTTAAATCAATACTAGCACTTAATGGGTAAAGGAATAAAGAGGAAAGAAGAAAGGAGGATAGATTAAGGAAGAGAATGGAGATGTTTCTTCAGACGTGATTTAAACAGAGATACTGCATAAATATATTTGATGGTGGATGGGAGATGATTCCACAGTCAAGCCGCATGGACACTATATGAATTAGAAAAGAAAAGGGAATTGTGGATGGTATTTAATAGGGTGCTGTGAGAATTAGAACAAGGAGGTTAACCATAAACTGATAACCGTTGGATTTTTTACGGAGGTATATAGGTGCGTTAGGACCATGACGTACGATGAACAGAAGTGATATGGAGTGATGGTTTCCCCGCTATTTAATTTTGAGCCAATCTGCCCACGAAAATCAGAAATATGATCAGATTTGCATGATGCATGTATTCTGAAGTCGCTCATGTTTATCGAGTTGCTCACAGCTTAAATCAGTCATGGAAACATCAGCGTAATCTACAATGGGTATAGCTTGGTGAATAGTAACGTTGATCTACTGCAGGACATAAACCTCGACCTGTCTCCTCCAATTATCCGTGTTCTGCGCCGTTCTAATCTACTGTCTTCCGGAAAACCTCTGAATGTTATCTGACTCCACTCGAAAACATGCTTTTTCAATCTATCATCAGACATTCGAACGACCTGACCCATCTATTTCTTCAACCGACTAATCCATTCCACCAAATCACATACTTCGATTTGACTGCGAATGCAATTGTTTCTCTTAATCATAACGCATTCCATACTTCTCCGTTAAACTGGCAACTTATGAGGAGACTGCTCGGTTAGGCTAACCTAACCATAACCTAACTCTAAAGTTATTGTTTTTAGTTTTCTTCAGCTATCTTTCATGTACAACTTAGTGTTTAATGAAATATTTTTTATTTAATTATCTTTCTATCTTACTGCCACAAATACTATTTCTGAGTATATTTATTTATTTATTCATATTTTTCTCTTACAAACTATAATTAATAATAAAAATAATGTGACCTCACTGGGGTTACCCGTGCCGAGGACACTTAACAATATACTTTTTTGAAATGTTTTTACATTAGAGAATAAACAAAGATAATAACTCAATAAACAGAGATAATTAACAAAATATTCACAGTTTTAAAAACTAGGTATATATGTACATCTATATTATTTATATTACAAAACGCACAATGAAAATAACAAAAACCTAACATACACATAAGCTATACACTTGTGGAGCGGTTGATTCAATATTGGTTTGGGCGAATGAGACAATCCATTTTACTTCTACCTAGCTCCACTATCCATTTTTTTCAAGCCTTTTTGAACATTTTCTCGTTACTAATTGTTTTAATAGATAGTGGAAGTAGGTTATAGATTTTAATTGAATAATACTCAAAATCCCTTTGTTTGAAAGTGGTATTAGTTAGTTTTGTTAAAGTTGTCTTTGTGTTGAGGATCTAGTGATTATATTATTTGTATGTAATGTATTGTTTTTATATTTTTATTCTTAAATTATTAATCATGTATCGAGCATATTATAAGCGATGAACCGTATGTAGTACCTATCTAGATCTAGATACCTACCTTCAATAAAAATATCGGATATTTTCATTATCAAACTTCAATATTACCGTTCTGATATACATGCACACGCGACACTCAATATGTAGTATTAAATCTTTAGCTTATATAAATTATTGGCTATAGTAATTATAGAGGACAAAGGCTACCAAATATTGCGTAGTTAGATTTTGATTATTGACTCCGTTGTTCAGTTAGCCCCTTCTACTAACTACACCATGCAGATGCGATTTTGTTTTCCCAATACTCCAGCGGACAGGAAGCCATTTTTTCAACAATGGCTGTCATGGATTTCAGAAACGCAAATTGCTTCGTCTAATTACAGATTTTATGGTGGGTAAACAAAGATACTCCAACAGGACATTTTACAGTATAATCAGCTGAATTAGCAGAACTTTTAATTAAAATTTTATTTCTATTTTTGTATTATTTACTTGACGCAGTACTTTTCGTTTATTGTTTTTTTTATGTAAAGGCACCTATATTATGTATATTTTGTTCTCAGAACACGAAGTGGAAATTCCAAATAAATTAAAGCAATCAGGAAAGTTATTTATTATTTATTTTTAACTTGTATTATTTATTACAAGTTGCAACTAAACATTGAAAAATGTCAGGTCACGCGATTTTTAAGAATAAATAATCCTTTCTTATTTAATTATCTTATTTTATTTTATTTATTTCGAATACAAACAGATGTACAGGTTAAATGAATTTTTTTTTTTAAATACATAAAATATGTATATACATAGTAGGGCCAGCCATCCAATTATATGTACTCACTAAATAATACTGTAATAAAGCAACGACGGCTTGAAGTTTAAACTATATAAATAATAAATATACCATATATTAAAATAAGATAAATATGGACAAAACAAGGAGATAGTGGAAAGGAAAAGAAGGAAATTGATAAGGAGTGGTAAAGGATGATTGAAGGAAAGTGAGAGTGGAAAATTGCATTTGATTTAATGATTAAACGAATTATGAATGAAGAGCATGAATCAAGCCTATTAATTCTCTTCTGTACATATTGTATGGAGTGTTAAATATATCAAGACTATTAAATTTTTTGTTAAATTTTTCACATATACGAGGGATTGTAGAATGTTTCCGATGATTAGTTTTAAATTTACGAATATGGAAAATATCAGAGAGTCTAGTTGGCCTGGAGGAGACACGGTAAGCAAATAGATTAATGAGTTCCGGGGAATCGAATTTATTATTGACAATTTTATAAAGCAGGATCTGATCAAACATATCTCTTCTGTGTGCTAATGAAACAAGGTTATTGCAAACGATAAATTAGTTTCTGTTTCTGAAGTGCGAAATCTAGGTGTCATCTTTGACCAAAAGCTGTCTTTTCTCAGTCACATAAACTGCATAGCCAATAAATCCCTAAAAATGCTAGGCTATATTTTGCGAGCGACTAAGGATTAAATATCGCAACTTTGAAATTGATGCGTTTTGGTCATGCCTTTTCTTCTTCGGTCTTGTTCGTTTTCTGCATACGTACATACGTACAGTGATAGATCTAGTGCGCAGTTTGTAGCGAGTTTTATCAGCCGCCTGAAAATAAAATATTGTGCAGTAAAGAACATAAATAGGTGCGCAAAACGAGACCTCGATTTTGTCGATTTTAGTTAGGCACGATCAGTCTGACGTGAATTCCAGTTGTCTTTTTCGAATAGTATTCGGGAAAACATCTGAGAGAGTGTCAGAAAAACTGTATTTAAATACCTATTTATCAAACCGCCTACTGTTACAGTTAAATTGAGTGTTCTGTGATTTTTTTCCCCTTCTAATTGTATACTTTTCTGGATCAATGGGTATTATAACAGAGACGCAGAACAAAAATTTTCAAAAGAAAATATGTAAGTCTAGGCTTGTACGAAGTTTATGACCTGTCATTGGCTAATTTAAGTGGTCGCTTTACACTCTGTGTAAAAATCACCATTCTGCTAATGTTTGAAAATCAATCTTTCCTGAAATATTTGATCTGATGATTTCTGTGAAGTAAAAGAGCTGAAATGTTTTTTGACGCGGGTGAAATTCTACCAAATTATTTCACGAAAAAATACCGCGCGTTCACAAGCGTTTTTTAACGTTAGTGTCCAGACCACAGATATATTAAATACCTACCTATTCAGTAGACCAGAGCTAGAGACAGGTACGTCTCAAAACTGGTAGACACAGAATAGTCGGCAAATGGTTATATGTAAAGATTTACTAATATTCATTAGAACTGTAGATTTCTTAAGCAAAAAAAAAAATCTTATTTTATGTTGACCGGTTTAAGAATATTTGTTATTATTTTATTATTAAAGAAATTAATTTGTTTGTCAGTTTAAAGGGTTTAGAATGCCCAGTAGCTCATTGAGTAGACATTGGACAATACTACCTATATTCTATTTTATTTTATTTTATTTTTTATTTATTTTCTTTTATTCAGGAAACATACAGTACAGTTACAAAGTTTAATGTTTTACACAATTAGACTTAATTATAATGGACCAGTGAAGTTTCCATATTATAAAGCAATTATATGTAAGGTTAATTATGAAAGTATAAAAAAGAGAAGGAAAAAGAAAAACATAAATGAAAGTTGTTTAAAAATTAAAATTTAAGAGAAAAAAAGATATTTTAAGGTTTGTAGTTTGTAGTGGGTATTTACAAATGGAAATAATATTAAAGATGAAAAAAATTTGTAAGAGTAATTAAAAATTAAGAATTGAAATAAAGAATGAAAAACATGCTCAGATGTAAAAATAAAATAAAATAGTAATAACATTTTTTAAAAAAAAGGAAAAACATAAATATACACATATTTATTTTAAGGGATTCAAAGAAACGATGAGAAGAATCTTTAAGTGAAATATAAGACAATAAATTGAGGTCAATTTAAAAAACATCTTCATAATTAATGACACATTATAGTAAGAGCAGCAATATATTGATTTTATTTACAAATATAATATAAGTAATTAAAAGTAGTTTAAAAGTATAAAAACATGCCAATGCAGCAGAGAAAAAAGAAAAAATAAAGAAGGAATAACAAGTATAGCAAGTAATTTTTAAAATTTGAAAAAGCAATATAAGGAGAAGATATGTACAATACACATAATAATATTATTGTTTGATGATATTATTACATACATATGTGTTACGTTACGGGCCATTGTTATCGAACCGTAATGAATTTAATATCAGCGTTTATTGTCAGTTTGACGGTGTCATTTTGCAGAATAACACATTCTTAAAATAGTTACAAAGTAGATACATTTACAATTGATTTAACAAGTTTTTCAATATAAAAATCTGATCATTTAGAGTAGGCAACAGTTTTTTAACTGATTAATTGGGAGTATTCAATGTCTTCTACACAACGCTGGTACCCAATGTTTTTTTTTTTTTTTTTATTAAAAAAGTTTGTATTAAAATTTTTATAAACAGCATTCGTTTTTAGTGGATCTCAGTCAGATTTTTTCCTTAAATTCATTATAGTTTCTGCCCATTTATTTCTGTTTACTGGATTTTTGCTAACACTAAAATAATATTAACTAACATTCATTACATTTTTGAAAATTCAGTCCTAAAAAAAGTTTGAGAAAAAATGGAGATTTATTTCTATAAAAAGATAATCATCAACAATTTAAAAACAAATTATTAGAGATACACGAGTTTTATATTTTATTATTTTTATTTTTGCACCACAACAGGCCAGGAGGCCCCATTACAGTGGTAAATTACATCACAGAACATCCAGGCTTGAGAAAAATCACATTAGATTTTTGTGTTCTCACCGGGAATCGAACCCTTCCGTGTATGAGTCTTGACCACTACACCACGGAGGCCGCCAATTATTTAATCTATTTAAATTTGATTGAAACGTGTTGCAGTCATTTTCAACTGTTATTTCCTTGTAGATCTTAATGTCGTCAGCAAAAAGTAAAAATTCGACACCAATAAAACATTCAACAATATAATTTATAAAATCTAGGAGTAATGCTGGCCCTAGATGGCTTCCCTTGGCAGACCACTAGTAGCGGGGATGGCATGAGATGTAGATGATTTTATTTTAACGAATAGTTCTCAACAGAGCCAACAAGCCAAATGGCTTGCAAACCATTTATGCAATGGGTCGTTTATACCTAGAGAGTGAAGTTTCTTAAGTAAAATTTTATGTGAGATCTTATCAAAAGCTTTTGTAAAATCCATACACGAGTATAAGCTACCAACTTGATGTTTCTTTAAGAAACTTTTAATAATTGTATGGTTTTTATTTAGAAACTTCGCTGGTCTGTCTTTCAACCTTATCTTTATTATTAGTGTGATCATTATTGATTGTATGTTTCAGTAAAATTTACAAATAAGCAATAATTCCCTCTTTGTAAAAATCGTATTTGAATTAGAGGTTAATCATTTTTTTGTTGGAAAAACTCGTCGAAAACACTGCATAATCAATTTCATTTCCTATTGATATATATATTATGTACGAGTCGTATAATCTCTAATTGTAAACAATGACACGTCATTTGATGTTTAGTTTTTGTTATCTTTCCACGAGTAGTCAATAACAATACTTAAAATAGCGTACTGCCACAAGATATAAACAGGTTCCTTCCTTGGTATTACGGGGGTATTTAAAGCCACCAAATTCACTTTGGTCAATGGGCATTTAGATAAACAACTAGTCTTGTGTGACCAGAGATAAGGAGGTGCCGAGTGTCACTAAACGGAGGTGGAAATTACATTTGTAAATAATTAGGCTGTGTTCCTAGAACACCAGGCTTTCTATTGAGATGCGAATATATTGAGGGCAATAACGCCCTCTTATGGGCGCTGGGGGCCTTCGGGGGACGGAAAAGGCCCAGAGAAATTTGAAGAGCGTTGAGGCGGTCTAGAGAAACGATAGATGATTTTTGACTAAAAATTAATTTCGCTTTTACTCCTACCCAGTTTTGGTTTTACTTATCGCTGCTTTCTTAGCCCGTGTGCCGTTTGTTAAAATCAATTATATTGACAAACTCGTTGAAGTGTATCAAATTCATTCTTCACATTAGTTTAGGTAGTTTTTAAATGCTTTATTGCAATTAATAAAAATACTTCTAAATACGGTTATGTTTGCGTTTTGATGCCCTTTTTTTAGTAAAATCGGTGAGGGAGGTAATTATAAATCACATCCCCCGCTAACTGATTCGATGGGTCCACAGTACATTTTTTTTTCGTAACCTTCTGCGGCAAGCAATTGAAGACTTTTGATCCAATTTAACTAACTGACTACTATCCGTACACTGCTACCGCTAGGAATTTAGGTGCTAATACACTCTTTACTTGAAGGCCTCGTTTCCGTTTGCTGAGGGCTGAAGTGTACGCTTTTTTTAATTTTTTTAGGATCTGAAACAGAGTGACTTTTAGATAGGTTTTCCTCAAATATCTGCTGCATTTTTTACTGTCAATGTTTAATATTGTATGTTTGTAATATTTTTTTTATTTTTTTTATTTATATTTAGTATATATTATTTTTCCTTCACACGATCAACGCCAACACCAACGCATAGGTCTCATAGAATTGGAACAAATTTCCTACTATCATATAGATTTTTGAAGCGAATCTGTGTATTGTAAACAATAAATAAAATAATAATAGTTGTAATACTAAAAAAACTAGTCGTATTTTGTATGTGCCTTTTTGTACATGAAGTGTTGAAAATTATGTAGTAAACAAATAATTACAAATGGTTTAAAAACTCGACGACGATATTTGCACATTTACACACCGAGTTCTCACATTATCGTTCATTCGTTTCTGAGGGGATATAATCGTTTACAGACTCCTTGAATCGCAATGCATAGCGCAGGTAGTCAATACTTACAATCAATTATAACTGATTTATTTTCTACGCTTATCAAGATCAAAGTCTTGTCTGAGAATAGGCAAGAACGCGCAGAAATAATTTAATTATCAATATAATTGTAATCTGCGAATGATAGCCAGCGTCTCGGTATATCATGGTAGATAGAGCATTAGACATAATACTCGCACAGTATTCAGAAGTCGGTTGGAATGGAATAATTTATGTGTATTTCAATTTATAAATTTTGTGTTTATATTTAATTTTTATTACTTGTTATACGTATTAAGTTTTCTCAGTTTTTACAATTGTTTAATTTTTTATTTATTTTATTATTTTGTTTTGCATTTTTTGTTTCTTTTTTATAATATTTTGTAAACTTGCCAAACACAAGAGCCAGACTCTTTTTTGGCAAGTTCAACCTTAATTGTTCCATTTTTTACTGCATGTTTTGTTTTTTTACGCTAATAAAGGTTTTTATTAAAAAAAAAAAAATCATCATCATCGTTTCATGTCCGCTCCCTAGTTGGAGCATATGGTATTCACAAAGAGCCTCCCAAGTCAAGTTCGAAATTAACACTTGGTGTTAAAACCGGGTATTTTAAATCGGGTTTTTTTGTCTTTCTTTTCACCCTAATGAGGAAAGGCAATCTGACTTTTCTTCATACAAACGTATTCTCGTATTTCCTCTCTCAGTTATGGCACTAGAGCAGTGATTTTATAACACACTATAGATATTTATCATTGACATGTCCCTATTATTGCTTTTTTGATAAATTGTGTATTATGGGAACTATGACCATCCAAAAACCCATGACAGCGCCAAGTTTTATTAACCGTCTTCAGACGTACGGTATACAAATATGATTAATAATTTAGAAAAACAGAAAAAAATACAAACACAGACAAGTTAATTCTGATACTCTCTCTCAAAAATAACAACCAAATCGATTCAGTTTTGAGGTGCGGAAACGCGAGAGCGAAACGATGATTTTGTCGATTTTAGTTAGAAATAATCATACGGACATATTCAGTCCATTAAACAATAGCAAGCACATTTCCTTATTATACATAAAGATACAATTGAAAAAAAATACAACTAAAGAATATTAAACTAGGACAAAAACATAAATGGTAATTACTACCTCAAGACAAACATCTATCTAAAAAAATATGATTTAACTGCAACAATGACTCAAAATTAATCAACGGGGAGACTCTCACACTCTCTCACTTCTGTTCACTGTACTTTATAGTCCTAACGCTCCAATATACCTCCGTGAAAATTTTCAAGGAAATTCATGGTTTACCTCTTCGTTTTTTATTCTCAAAGCACCATTCTAATTCCCATCCACAACTCCTTCTTCTTCTTTACCTCATACTCCAAGCTGACCGGTGGTGGAATCATCTCCCATCCACTATCAAATTTAACGTGTTTATACAGTAGCTCTGCCCATTGAAAACTAGTATCGATATGATTAATTTCAGTAAACACTCATATAATTGCCAATAGTGACGGACCGAAGTTTCGGTTTCGCCCAGTTTCGTATTTTTAATTTTGTGTATCGTATTATCAGCGCCATGATTTTTTAAAGTTTTGTATTTCTGAAATTACTCCGCGTGTGACGTCTCAAGTTCTCTTCCGCTTCTTCTCGGCCAGTTCTGCTGATTGGTCAGTTGACGACAAGTAAACCGGAAATCTTCCATAAACCACTTATCATCGGTTGATTCGTATGAACTAGTGACGTCGTTCAAAGTAGATCTCTTTTATTAAAAATGAAAAAAAAAAAATCGTACATTTTCAAGAACTTTCGGTGTATAATTTAATGCTCTAATTTTTACCGCGCGTTAGAAAACCTTTTTTATATCCAATTACCCGTAGGGCTGAAGTTCCTCATTGCTAATAGTAATATTTTTGTATATTTGTTTTTTTTTCTCACGCACTTTTTGTAACTAAAATTATGTTAATAACACGTTTTATTTAATTGGTTGGTTAAATAAAATTTCCAGTTAGTAATATGGCCTCCAATGTAAAAAAGTGCACGTACAAAAGTAAAATAAATAGATAGTGTAATAAAGAACCGGGCTGTGGTCCCGTGGTAGTATTGTGGACTCACGGGTCAAAGGTCCGAGGTTCAAATCCCACTCTACCACTACTCGATTTCCATTTTTCCAGCACAAGTTATTTACGACTTTTAAGAAATGCTCTGAAATTTGAATGTTTTAGAAAAAAACAAGAACTTAAGTACTTCTCTTTTTCTTTTTAAAAAAGATAAAAAAAGTGTATTACAACAATATTATTGATAGTGTATTTGTAGATTAATCAATTGAAATTCATGATAATGACTATGACCTTTGATGACGGTTATAACTGGTAACCATGGGTACAGCACCATGTTTGGATATCAAATGGCATGTTTCCGAGCGAGATGGTTGTTGCCAATACATGCCATTATATACCTCTATAACCTCATATTATAAGATGGTGTAAAAAATAACTCAGCTCCATAATATTATTATGTGTTAAATTCCGATATGAAATGTTTGCGTTAATTTAAATACTTCCACCGTACTATCACCTTCCACAAGAAATTTATTGAAACAAACAAATAGTATTGTATTCTACTAAATGTTATCAATTATAGTAATGGTTTATTAACAAAAAATACAATTTCTTTATCTACTACGTACATACTTAGGTAATAGATTTCCCTGGATTATGTCTAGTCTGCCTGACTAGGTACAACCTGTTTTAAGGCAGACATTTTCATGCAAAAATAAACAATAACATGACTACCTACTAGTTAATTTATTATAAAGTTATACAATAAATATACCATTCATTATTATTTAACGTTTTTTGGAAATGTTTCCGCTTTTTCTCTACCTAAATCCAGTAACCGTTTTATTTCAAATGTATTCAATTGCATTTGGGTCATGGTTTTGTTATGTTCGGGTAAAATATTGAATATTTTGGCGCTCAGAAACCTGAAATTTCTTTGCCCGAATTCAGAGTTTGTGGTAGAGCCCATGAACTATCCTTTAGTTTGACTCTGGTAGTGTGGGATTGTTCCTTTTGGGACTTGGTAGAATAATTTGCTTTCACAAACATAATTATTTTAGATATATATAATTGCCTTATATCTAATATATCGAATTCCTCAAACAACTTGAAGCTGGGGTACCTGAAGGGCTTTTTAAAAATTATTTTAATAATAAATTTTTGAGCAGATTCGAGAGGTTTTAATATTGATTTATAAGTGCATCCCCATCCTATCATGCTATAAGTTATAATTGAGTTTCACAAAATATAATTTAGTTGTTTGAGTTTAATTAGGAATAAGATGTTACGTATTGACTTGAAAATTTGGGAAAGTTTTCTAATTTATTGTGTTATATATTGTATGTGTTCTGTCCATTTAAAATATTTATCAATAATTATTCCCAAATATTTTATATGGTGTACCGATTCATGTATTTTAGAGCATATTTTAAATTAAAGGTTTAGTTTAGGCTATCCCACTGTGGTTTTACTAAATATCAGGTATTTTGTTTTGTTAATATGTAAAGAGATTGTTATCGGTTTCGTCAGTAGCTCAATCACAAATAACTATCGACGTGCTCGTGACGTGGCTATATTATAAGGTTGATTGATTATTGATCAAAGGAACATTATGTCTTAAACCCTTCCTTTAGTAAAATATTTCCGTTTTATTTCATTTTAATCCTTTATCATTTACATGTTAAATTTCTCGAACCAGGTAGGCATAGAAAAGTCGGTAAAGCTAGGGTTTCCTAGGAGACTGGTGCCCGTATTTTAACGGCCGTAGTGAACGGTGATGCAGAGGACAGCCGTCGTAACGTCGACTAGAGAGTGGTTTCCTAGGGAAACGGTGTTAAATGGTGCTGATAACACCGTTTTCCTAGGAAACCACACTCTAGTCACCGTTACGACGGCTGTCCACTGCATCACCGTTCACTACGGCCGTTAAAATACGGGCACCGCTGTCCTAGGAAACCCTAGCTTTAGTGGCTATTTACAAATATTTAATAACATTTTGTAAAATGTTTGACCGCAAAGTTAATGCTTTAAATATTAATAATAAAGCATAATATTAATGTCCATTTTCAAACCCGATAATGTTTGGGACATTGCATTGGTACACTAAATGTATCATATATCGATCATATTTTACATGACGATCAGCCTTACGCTTCAGGTGCCAGTCCAGAAACGTGAAATATTGCAATATATGAAAAAAGTACTTTCACCACATACCCGAAACCTTTTTGAAGACCGTGGATCGTCCTATCGATTAAACCTATTTTTTAAGTGGAGGTCAATGCTTTACAAGCTCCTGACTTGCGACCTGTGAAGATCTATTGTGACGGGTTCCCGTGAATAGTTCTGGCCCTTCGAGCCCAGGCCTTTAAAATCTGTGAGAACGGCGATAGTTTTCATTTCGCTAAATCTCCCTTTCCAAGCCCAGATCCGTAAAATATCGAGCTATTATCGGACGATATCTTTAACATCCTCAGGTTTAACCAGTGGTCCCCCGAGGATGCGGCTTATTTTATGATGTAAAGCATTACATTCACATTAAATGTGTATAAGTGTTTCCTCATCTGCACTACAGAACCTATTCTAGAAGTTTCTTAAAGGTTTATTCTAGCATGGTGTTTGTTCAATTTGCATTGCCCTGTGTGGGCTCTAATTACATACCTCACTTGATTTAGGCTGAGCTTTATGAGGTCAAAAGCAAACCTTTGGAAGTACCCTTTATCGGGTACTTTTTTCCAGAAAATGTTTAGAATTTCGAGGCTCCCATCAGGCCGGGGGCCCAAGGGCTCGTACTTTTGTAGAAAATATGGCCCTGGTAGCAGTACTCTTACTATTGGAGGGTATTATGCCTTAATAATATCAAACCATTGCTCAAAGGTTTCTGGCCCGATCTGTTATTATATAACGCCTTAAATATTTTATTTCATTGATTTGTTATTTCGGTTCAATTGATTTAAATTTAAACAACATTTAAACAGGGCATAGTTAAGCAGATTCCCGCAAAACGTGCTATCAAAAAACCGATTAAAGTTTTTTTTAAACATAATTGTAAAGTTTGGGTGATCGTTTTCTGCTAATTTTGTTAGGGATGATATTGACAAAAATGTTTCCTAAACGAAAAGTTCAATGCTGGTCAATACCGTGGATTGAGAAACAGAATGACAAGCATTATCTAATAATATCGAAAGGCTTCATGATCATTTGAGTACGTGCAATGTAATTGATAGGTTTTTTTGGATCATGATAACAATCCTTGACCGATATCGAAATCTCGCGACTCGACCGTGGCGAGTTGATACTTACTTAAGTAGCGAGTTTGTTGGTGTTTGCCACCCTCGTGACCTCGTCGAATTATTACTTGTAGAAACACTGACGACTGGCGCGCGGGAAATTTCGTAGACGTCACAGCTGTCAACTGTCAAACAGAAATCTGTGGACAATTATTTTTGTCCGGCTGTCACTTTACGCCATTGTACTATTAAAATGCATTATTTAATTTAATACAGATACGTTTAAAATGCATTTTATACCTGCTGAAATGTGAAATATTTTATAAAATAGTTGATAAATCATATTTTGTCAGAGAAGCCTAATGTCTCAATATAATTTATATAATAATTTGATAAAATATAATTGTTGAAAATGTAGAAAATACTAACAATCGTTTCACTTTGACTAGATAATAATTATAGAATTAATGTTTTGGTGATTTGTAAGAAGGGCGTCGGTAGCGTTGGGTAATCCTTCAAAATAATTATGATAATCTAATAATGGCAATGGATTCTTGTAACTAGATTATGCAAGTGAGTAGTTTTTGCAACTGTGTGTGTACTTGCAATTTGATCATGAGAAATAATGAGAATACCTGACATAAGCCCTCAATTTGTCAAACTCACAGTGAAAGGGGCAATGAAAGAGGGGCACAATAGAAAAATATCTAAATATAATAGATAAAGGTCTATGAAATACTGTCGAGTAAAAAAAAATTTTTTGCTAATTATTAGTAGCATAAAAAATATTTTCAAATTGGTAATTTTGAATTCTTGCAAAAACGGTCATTCATGTTTATTTGTTCCTGCCAAATCAAATTTGTTTAGAACATTGTCACGAATCTTGACGTCAAAGCTGTCAAGGTCAAACATGTTGTCTTTTTTTAGCGACGTATTAAAAAAAAAGTTATTTTAAAAATTTACTTACAAAAACATGTCTTTACAATGTTGAATGGAAACTGTGCTCTGCTTCAAGCCATCAATACGTTTGTGGACGTATATTAGATTTTCATAAATAAATTGACACGTGACCGTCAATACGTTAATATCTTTGAATTTATTCTAGCAGCAATCCCAGCTTTTTTTTACAGCCTTTCATTTTCTTTTTGAATAAAAAAACCTTAAATATAGAAGGAATGCTTTCACGTGCATCATTAGGTGTGCAATGGTCTTTTTAGTGCATTATTTACTACTAAAATAATGTTGCGTTTACGGTTTTCACACATACGAAATTCCTCTTATATAAAAAAGACAAATATTGGAATTTGTTTGCATCTGTTTATTACGTATGGTATTCAATAATTTCCGCTATTCAATTATTGTACAATGCATTAGCAAACGTCAATTATTTTAAGCGGATTTTACAGTTTCGCCTGTAGTATTTACCTATTCATATGAAAAAAATGTTCATGAATTTACATTAACGTTTCCCATTACATAAAAGAAAAAAAAGACATTCTTGTGAACATAATGGGGAAAGACATCTTACAATAACTTGTTTATTTTCTTTTTAGTATAACAAATAAATTATAATCAATCAGCGCTACATAAAAAAATAATGATAAATATAACTTTTCACTTCTTTCTAAAATATGTTGTATTTCTGACTGCACTTTTTATTTTCTTTGTTACAATAGTAATACCTTTGTTATAATGATGTTGGGCTGTAGTTGTTTTTAATTTTGAAATTAAGATGTTACCAGTTGTTTTAGGTCGCGTACTTACGTATACATATACCCATATACTTTCATATTTATGTACTCGTCAAGAATTAGAGGATGTATGGATGAAATATTTGCTCTGCGAAATATGACAGAAAAGTTTCTGGCTAAACATCAGAAACTTTTCTGCGCATTTGTCGATCTGCAAAAGGCATTTGATAGAGTTGACAGAGAGAAATTGTGGAAGGTTTATCGGAGTATGGAGTGAATGGTAACCTGACAAGGGCTATTGCGTCACTGTATAAGGACAGCACAGCATGAGTGAAGGTGAATGGGTCATTCACATCGTGGTTTAATATTCCAAAAGGAGTCAAACAGGGATGTGTAATGTCACCATGGTTGTTCAACATATACATCGATAACTGTATGAAAGAACTGAAAGATTTAAGAATGGGAGCAAAAATGAGTGGTATAACTGTTAACTGTCTTCTGTATGCAGATGATGCCGTGCTTCTTGCTAGCAGCAAAGAAGACCTTCTATTCTTGGTAACAAAAGTCTACGATGTATGCAAGAAAAGCGATTTGCTTATGAATGTTGATAAATCGAAAGTGATGGTTTTTGAAAGGGATGAAAATATAACTAAATGTGAGATCAGCGTGAACGGAGATATTCTGAATCAGGTCGAAGAATTTGTGTACCTGGGAAGTATGTTTACTAGGGACGGAAAGGCCGATAAAGATATTGAAAGGAGGGTGAGTGCCGGGAACAGGGTGAACGGTGCACTAAAATCTACTTTGGCAAACAAATATTTATCGCAGGAGGCTAAACTAGCAGTTCACAACGGAGTTCTAGTTCCAACTCTAATGTATGGGAGCAATCAAGAAAAAAAAAAAAGCAGCAGGATTTTTTTACTATTAAATGTTTGTTGGTCGTCAACGTTAAATCACTTGAATAATATTTTTAAAAAGGTTTTTTTATCTGTGTTGTGGTCCCGTGGTCAGTGTCGCGGACTCGCGGATCAGATGTCCAAGATTCGCACCCCACTCAACCACAACTGTTTTCCCATTTTCTAATAGTGTTAATTCAGCGTTTCTTTTAGCGTGGTTTCCAGATACTTCCAGTACCTATAATAAATAGATTCAATTCATTTTTGATGTTCATTACCTGACATGCTATAAATAAAATCCGTGTGAAATCAGGACTTAGGGGAGAGCGGGGGAGTCGGAGCCTACTAAGGGAAAATGTTGATAAAAACCACATTTGTTTACTTTGTTATCATTTTAATTAGTAACTTAAACCTCGTTTACTTAACTATCTTTTCATAACAGTTTAAATCAACTACAGCCATGCATTGAGGTACAATAAAGATTTAATTTCAAAAAGTCAATCGCTTCCATTACCCCGTACATGCGAGTAATGAGAGCCCATTTTACGCTCATATGGGAAATGGGAGCCATAATTTTTATTTCTCCAAAAAATAAAGCTCAACTTATTTAAAAAGCAAATCTTAGCTGTGTGTTTGTTAAGATTTCAGAATGAAGTTTGATCTTTAATACCTTGTTTTTATTGATCTACGATTGTGGCATTGGGCTTACAATGGACTCAATTGGCTTCCATTACCCGCTGACTACCATCTTTAAAAGTAATAGCACAAATAACTTATTCGACTTTCAATCACAATTTGACGAATGGCGCTTGAAAGAAAACGAATCTAGGTATGTAATAAGCGTAAACATAATACAATGATAATATATCTTCATCCTTACCTGAACGCTGGCAATTAGCTGTTTTTTATAAACGCGGAACGAAAAACTCACAAATGTCTCTCGTGACTCAACGCAGGGCACTAACGGCTCATGTGCATCAGACGAACTTTCTCGATGATTGACAGCAACGGCCGAGTGCTTAAGGTCACTCGATTGTGCATAGGTTCCGTACAATCGCCATCGCTCCGATTACCCGCCCGCTCTCATTACCCCACCCTCCCCTACACGAGAGTTAAAAAGTAAAATAATTAACATTTAAAATAATTCATTTGTAAAATACTCACCATAAACTACTTGGTATAAAAAAAAATAATTTCAATGCGTGTTTATACCGGAAAACATTAAAAAAAACTAAAATTATAATATTAACAGATAGGGATGATACGCGACATCATCTAATTTTGTTTCGGCGTCATAATTATCCACAAGCTGAGATATTTGCTTTTTTTACCATGACCGTTTTGTTGATTGTGACGTCATGCGCATAATATGACAAGTTTACGTAGTTAGGTAGGTACGCCCATTACCTCAAGCGCGTGTTAATCGTCAAATAACCCAATCATATTTCTGGGTATAATTTATAGCAGAGTGAGATTTGACGAACGCTATCGTTTGAAGTTTCATACATGAAGACAACAAAAAGAAAAGATTGACCGCTCAGGCGGACGATTTCACACATACCTGTCGTAAGTAAATAATGGCATAAGTAATTAGAATACAGTCCCCTCTGACCAGAGTTAGTACCTTGCACTGGCAAGTACAAGAAAAAAGCAAATAATTTGATGAGTCATAGAGAAAATATATTTTCATTTTCGTTAAGGCGGGTATTTATTATTTCAAAAGGTGCTCTCATTGACCTCAATGATGCATTGAATCTCCGAAGTAAGAAGTCTTATTACGCGAGTTATCACAAAATACAAGTGCATAAGTAAACGGAAAAATATTTTATTATGAAATATGACTTTTACTGCAGTAATCTTAAGTTCCTGGAGTACCCCCTAAAGCGTCTACTGTTCATCTTTATTTCATGTATCTCAAATGATAACTGTTGCGCTGTAATCGGAGCACCAATGGAGCGCCATATGGACCATTAGATACGAATTACGTAATGATATAAAAATAACACCTAGGTATTCTACTCCCTGCCAACGGATGCGAATCGTGGCACCTCACAAAGGCCCAAAAGAGTTTTAAGAATAGGTGTCTCAGAATAATCATGGGTGTGCGGGGGTTTTACTTTGCGAGTATTGAAGGAAAAAAGAACGGACAGGTTCTCGACGTTCTCAACGACAGAGAGACTTCTACTTAAGCCAAAATAGTTTGTATTCCACCTTTTGTGAAAAACGTTGCTAGAGGGATTCCCGCAGTAGTGGAGTGATATCACTGTATCTGGGGGTGCAATTATGAATCTTCTCTATCCCCTAGAGAGTGATTAATTTGATTTTTTTTTTTAAGTGACGACACATTGCTTCATATAATGGCCACACTGATGATTAAACGTCAAATGGTGTATAAAACTACTGCAAAAACGGAAATAAAACTAATACGGCTTGATCAATTCAACTTAATTAAGTGTTTTGGGTAATGCTTAAAGTCACAATAATGATCTAAATGAAAATTATCATGTTTGATTTCACGTGTTCATATTTTTTGACGTTTAATCATCAGTGTAGCCATTATGCGAAGCAAAATCTCGTCACATTAAAAGAATAAAAATCTTCACATGAATCACTCTCTAGGCCCCTCTAGGGGATAGAGAAGATCCAAAATATCACCCCTGGAGATTCCAGAAATAAGTCTCGCTGCGTCGTTTAATATAGAATACGCGAATCATGTTATTAATTTGTTTATCTAATATTGAACTTTTTAATTCCTCCATCGAATTTAGGGCTCTGATGTCTTAGATGTATGGGTATAGTCATGGCGATGAATTCATAATTCATGTGCTGTGACCTCAGTTGTCCCGTCAATACCAAACTGCATAATCAATATTAAATACCCGGCGTAAAATGTACGGTCAATTGTACGAGAAATGCACGAAATCATTATAACTATGATTGTGTAAAAAAAATACTTCTCACGGAAATTCGTACATGTTCGCTGTCACGCGAAAATAATAAAATAAATGGTTGTGTCATTAAAATGTATTGTGAATTTTGAATAAAATATCGAGCTCAGTATAGGCATCATTGCAAATACCTGCCTCTATCATTTACTATTGAAATGCGATTTTGCACCTAATCAACACAAATTATTAAAATTAAATTAGCCACTTTTCTGTACTGACAAATTTGTCCAAACGCCAATTGTATAAAATGAGCAGGATATACAATGAAATACTTGACCAAGAATGAGAAACACCAAAACGATTACTCGGACAATTCATAATCAGCCATGTTGGTCCACTGCCAACATAGATTATTTCCTCCACTACTCCCGGTTCTGCGCCTTCCTCATTCACTGTCTTCCTGCAAAACTATCACCATGAATATCATTTGCCTATTATTATGTAGACAAGTGTGACATTACAGTAACGCAAGAGTTAATGTTCGTTTTGTTTTGGCTCAGTTAAACAGTACAATAATAAAAAATACTAAGCTTCCTCAATCCCTAAAATAATTTTTATTTTTTAAAAATTTGCTGGTCTTTTTCTTTCTTTCTCTGTTTTTTTTTTATCTTTAAATTTACTCAGTGATTTCCGCATATCATTACATAATCAATATTTTTCAACTCCTGTTTTCCTATCACGAGTAAAACATTTTCAAAATAATTATGTACCTTTTATGTCAAAGAGCAAAGAAATTTCTAGATAACTCGAATTAATGATTATTACGTAATGTGAAATGATGCAAATTATTCTCGAAACCGAACAGGATGTTTTTCAGAAAACCGATAACAATTTTCTCTCGGTAAACTGTTACTTGTATAAATCACTTACTAGCAATGTGAATATGTGAAATAAACAAGCTTATGTATATGTCTAAGCGCAATTATTATAAAGTCATCATTGAGTGACATTATTAGACTGGAGAAGAAGTCACAAATCAAATAATAGCACACATTTTCAAATTCAATTAAATTGTTCTTCTTCTTTGTCGTTCCTTAGTTTTGAGGGTCGTGATCATTGGTACTCTCACCAGCCATTCCATTGACAAAGCGTCCATTTTCAACGAGTTGTAAATAACTCACATTGCAAAATGGAAATTAAGTTGGGGTAGAGTGAGGTTTGAACCTCGGACCTCTGATCCGCGAGTCCGCAACACTAACCACGATACAAACCCGACTAATTAGATAAAATACTTGGAACACTTCCACTTATTTATTTGACCAATTAGCGTTTTCACGCTCTAAGAAACTTCAAACTAGTAAATATCGACTGTCATAAGACCGATCGACTTGCCTTCTTTCAGCGAAAAGCATCCTCTTGTTTATTTATTCCTTTAATCTTAAAATAGTACATAGATAATTAATTAATGTCCTAATACTACAAAATATATGTTTGAAGCACTTATTTTATGAGTACTCATTATAATTGAAATTGAAATTGAATAAATTTGTTTAATTTTTATATTAATTAGTGCACTATGCATAATACACTTTACGCTTATAACAAAAATACATATAATACATGCAACCACTATGGAGCACAGGAAACCAAAATGACATTAACAGACTACAACGACTGCAAAATAAAATATTGAAGCTAGTATATGACCTCCTTATCTAACACTAACTAAAAAACTATTTTAAAAATCGAAACAATTTAATGGTAATTAACTTTTTCAACTAGAATCTTTAAAATGTATTCATAAATTAGCCACTGATATTATTGTAGATAAAGAACTAAAACTGAAAAAAATGCAATAAACATGGACATAATTCAAAAATATCATAACAATACCGCATACAACATTCCAAAACGAGACGAGGACAATCGAGACTAATAAATCAGGGACTGAAATTACACAATAAACTACCAGACAAAACTAATCAAAAGACTCGGGAAACTTTTCAAAAGGTGTAAAAAATATTATTATCAACAGAGTATGAAAAAAAAGATATATTAGTTTCATAAAATACATGTAATAATCCGTAAGGTTCGTAAATAAATTTCAAATAAAAAAAATAGTAAATAAAAAACAATAGTTAAGTGAAACGGTGGATTTAGGGTATCCGTGCCTCAGGAGAGCCTTGAGCGGACCGGACCTTTCATTATATTTTTCAGACATCCATTACGCTTCTTTTTCTTATTTGTCTTCTGGTAGATCTGACGATCTGATATATTTAGACTCCCGTGTTATTCAGTCTGACGTAATGAGGCCCAACTATCCTTCCATCGCTTAGTAGGTCTTCCAGATGGGCGTCGTCCGGAAGGCAATTCTTTGGTTGCTATGGATACCAGTCTATCGCCGCTCATTCAATTTACCTGGTCTCTCTAGAATCTTCTACGGGATCTGCTCCAGTACACTATATTATCGATTTCGCACGTATAAAGTAACTTCTGACCTAGTCGCGCAGTGTTTCCGGCAATCGATCTGTGGACCCTCATCTCTGATGTTCTTAGCGGGTTCTTCGTTCTCGTGGTGTCCGCTCGTGCTTCTAAAGAATATATCAAGATGTCTCACACATGTTTTATATACTCTAACTGTGCTATCAATTCGCATGATTTTATTTTTCCATATTATCTCTCTTAGACATCCTGACACTTGAGAGGCTTTGTAGACTAGATCTCGGACTTCGTTGTACAAATCATTGTGGCTGGATATCTCAATTCCTAAATATCTGAAGCTTGCGTCTTTACAGCTACCATCCATTTTTTAAATTTCTTATATATATTTGGTCCCCTGTATTTAGTGGCCTTACGTGTCATGTACAAGGCTTAGGTATTCGGAAAAAATATCGTTTTTGTTTGTCTTGGGAATGGGATGCTCGATCACTGATTTTGGTTTATTACCTAAATGAGTCCAATCACCATTGTTGCAAAGTTCAAGAACAATGGCGCGTGATAACTACTTATAACTACAGTGTGGATATCTGTTAAAGATATTCCATCTTTCCTGCATTCTGCTTCAATATTATGGCGTTGCAAACTGAAAAATGGGCACTGAAATAACAGATGTTCGATACTCTGTGAAGAAATATCATCGCATGGACAATAGTACCATCCATTACGCTACCCTACAAAAACATGACATCTTCAAATATTAGAATTCTTGTTGTTTACGTTGGCAATTTTTGTACCAGGAAAATCTCAAGTATTCAGGTATCATAAAGAGTTCGAATCGTCAATATGAGTAAGCGTTTAAGATCTCGCTACACTATCTATTAGCGGTTAAAAATATCATGTACCTACATGCCATTACATAATTTAGAGAACACACATGTACTAGATTCTTGTTTATTAATAATTTTCCACCTCGTGGTATTATGACTCGTTAAAAATAAGGAGTTTTCACACATACGCTATTATTGATGCCGGAGGTTAGGTGTGATATTATTCGCTCGGATATTTGTAAAACGTCATCATAATCGTGTTTATATTATTTTCTTTCCATTTTCGCAGTATCCCAATATTTTTCTGAGTCATTCTGCGAATAATGGAATTATTGTGATACTTTGCAGCACCACAACATAAGCGTCATGCTATTTTTACTATACTGCCGTCATAAGAAAAAATGACGTTTCTACATAAAACAAAAAACGGAGAAAATAAATATTTTGTCACTCGGAGATTGAAAAATTTGCTGTGTGAAAAATACTACAAAAATTTAGTAAATTATCATGCGACAGTATGTATTATGGTTTACCCTAACGGAATATATATTAATTGTAATTGATTTTACGTTATATATTTAAAAATTAATATTTTCGTATTTAAAAACTAAGAGCCTTTATCACGTGGGTGAGATTCATCCGGCTGAACTAAATCACCTACTTGGCAACGCCTGAAAACAATTTTCCAATTTTTATACTTCTTCTTTTACCAGGTAGAATATTTTCCCTCTTTGTTGAAATAAATTTAAATATGAATTACTCCCAGTAGGAAATCCAGCCAGTCTGCAAGCATTTGGACATACTCAAACATTGTTGTGCATATTCTATTTTATTAAAAATTTTTTTTAGGAAATATTTGCGTTCTTATGATTTACCCAAATATTTAATTTTGAGGGCCATTTTCAACGAGTTGTAAATAACTCACTATTAGAAAATGGAATCAAGTTGGGGTAGAGTGGGATTCGAACCACAGACCTTTGGTCCGTGAGTCCGAGACACTAGCCACAGGACCACAACCCGATTCCGTTTCACACAGAAAACTTAATTTTACTTTGTAGTTGAAATTTAAGATAGCTGTTAACTTTCCATTTTAATCGGGGCCCTGGAGTCCGTGACGCTATCACAGAATTACGACTCGTAAAATAGTTTTGATAAATAAATTAAAAAACAAAACTGTTACGCTGAATTCTCGGTTTTGAAGGCTGCATACGATTTGTGCAATTATTGTATCTTTTCTTCCTATTTCTAAATATAACCGTTTAACCAAAGAAAAACTATTTTCTCAATGTCGGACACTGTGCGAACTGTACCGCGTTACGAAAACAATAAATACGCTATTATTATATCATTCTATTTTTACAGCATCTTAACTGACATCGGCTCCCCTGTAAACTCACCTGTACAAGATAATATTATTTATGAAATAGACACATTTTAAAAAACATATTGGTAGGTACTATTGACAGCGGATTTTATTGTTTAGAGGTTTTCTTCATACGAACGTATTCCGTATTTTCTTCCAAGGATTATAGCACTAGAGTAGGGTTGCCATCCGTCCCGATATATCGGGACTGTCACCGTTTTTGAGTTCTCTGTCCCGACGTTCCGATGAAACCTAACATAGTTAACATAATAAGAAAATAAAAACTTAATTTATCTAAATAACCTAATTATCATCGAAAACATAATAAGCCACATAAACTAAAATAATCACAAAAAAACAAAATAAATTCACATAGACTTGTAGACAAAATTTCATAATCAGGACACAATTTTTTACCTATTTGGCTCGATCCACTCATCGTGCGCACCGTGCGCAACCATTAATACCATCAAAACTCTTTATTGCTCACTAGTTCCATCCCATCTAGAATACACTTCTCATATTTGGTCTCCATTCTACAGGACTCATATTGACCATATAGTCTGTCCAACACCGTTTTCTAAAAAAAGTGGCATGGTTGCTCGGATTAAAAAGGGGTAATTATTCCTATTTTGAAAAAGAGCAATCTCCTTATCTGTCTTCATTGGAGAAATGTAGAACTTATATGCATTTTCAAAATACTTAATGCTATAAGTGATGTCCCATCTCTGTTGCAATCAATTTCTTTTCATGTTCCCAACCGTGTCGCCAGAAGTCAAAATCTGCTATTTATTAAATCTTCTAAGAGCAACTTATGTTTTTATACCCCAATGTCCAGAATGTGTAGATTAGTCCATTCGTCACACGACTTGGAATTCTTTGGGATAGATCTTCCGGATTTTCGTAGATCTCTTCGCGACTAAAACAGTATGGGATGAAGTTGGATTGGCATGGTATAGCTCGAAGTCTTATGTCTTTCGTTTTTATGAATATATTGTATACCATTATTGATGCAATTATATTTAATAAATAAATATATTCGATATGGTAAAATAATAATTTTTCAAACTTACTTCTCTACGTTATTTGAGTATAATTATAATCATCGTCAATGTTTGATTATGTCCAAATGCTTGCAGGCCATAAGCCCTGTAAATGCCTAGACTTCCATATTCCCTTCTCAAAAATTTTTCCCTCTGTTGAAATAAATTTAAATATAATCATCGTCATTCATTTAGCGGTATATAGGGCACTGCATTGATATACCGATCGCAGCGTACCTTGATCATATATCAGATACATAAAGGCAAGCTAATCTCACGCTTTAGATTCCAGTCCACGGACAATGAAATAATTCACTGTAAAAACAACTTTTTAAATACATATTCCATGTCAACCATGCCGGGAATCGAACCCGAGATCTCTTGTATGGTAGGGTAACGCCCCAACTACTCTACCAAGACGGGTATTATTATAATGTTTTTAAAAACAGAATACAACGTTAATGCACTTAAAACCATTATTAAATATGTCACGCTTTGTTTAGTTGATTTAAAAGTACTTGTTAAGAATTTTTTTTTAAATATCTGGCAACACATTACTCATTTGCGCGATTTACATTTTGTAACAACAATAATAATAAATATAAAAATAACTTGTAAACAAAACTGTTACATTATAATATTTCAGTGAAAATGAATTGTTTTGTGTTCAGTGTCACTTATGTAAAAAGGTAGCCATTATTTTTAATGATAATTACAATAAATACGCGTTCGCGTAATATTTAAATTAATTTTAAAAAATCGTTTGATATGTATTAATTGTAAGACTATTTTAAATAAATATAATATCATTGATTCAATCACAATATTTGCTGTTTTTTAAATGTGGTAATTTATTTCGGTAAACACAAATTTGAATAGATTTAATCTAACTGTTTACGTCAAAATATTGATTTAAATTAACAATACTTTTTAGTCTTTCAACCGATGTTTAGACGTACACTAGTAGCGAAAGATATACAGTTTGTTCATGTTAACGAGTATTTTATTTTACAAAAGAAAATATAAAGTTAAGTCAATTGTACACGCACACAAATGAATAAATGAATAACAAATAACGAACTTATTAAATATGACACAATATTTATACATATTTTTTATTTTGTCGAAATTTAAATTCGTGGGATTGGATTTGATTAAAGGAAAATCTGAATTAAACTAAACAAAACATGTGATATAGGAAATACATTAAGATATACCAACTTCTGATTGTCGGGACGAGTGATACTTACCAGTCTGGCCAGTCCCGAAGATATCGCGAAAGCGATGAAACCGGTCGCCGGTTATTCCAGATTTGTGGATTAAAGTATCACCCGTGTTTAACTTTTGTTTTATTGCTTAGTATCTTATAAATTGTTATTTATTTACTTTTTTAATTACCTTAATTTATACTCTAAAGATCATATAAGTATATAAATTTATTATAATATTAAAATGAGGAATTTTAGCTGTTTGAAAAACACATATTTGTTAATAATCAAACTAATGCTCGTATTCAGAAACAAAAGTCATGGCGAGGAATGTACATTCAAATCTCATATGCAGAGAATAACTTGAAGGTGAGGACAGTAGAATGTACTTTCCTCGCATTGAATCTTGTCTCTAAATACGGGCATAAGCTAGATTTAAAAAAATATATATTTTAATGTAAAGTATTATCATCGCTAGGATTTTTAAATATTTATTTGTTTTTTTTTTTTTTTTACGCGCGCGTGACGTCACCACTTCTTCTTGGTGAATTGTCCTAATCAGTGGTTTGGCTTCCCGAACGCCGGAAATCTATCACAACTTTATCATTGGTTGGTTCAGAAATACTAGTGACGTCGCTCAAAGTAGTTAATTTTTCTTTTTTTCATGTATTTTAGAGAAACTTCGCCCCACAATTAATTTATATTGATGATACCTGTGGGGAAAATGATTGGTCTGTTGAACAGACTACCGAGAGAGGTGAATCTTTTCCATGCTGGGTTTACCAGTGCAAGACTCTTCCCCTCTAAATATGTATCATAATGAGTATTAGCAACTTATTCATCTTTGTACACTATTGTTTTTATAGACCTTAATGTTTTTATAGTTCCGTAATTATACAATTTATGTACCTTGTAAAAGGGAAATATTTTTTGTTAAACATTTTTAAAGTAATAAGGGTCTATGAAATACTGTCCAGTAAAAAAAAAAATGCTACTTCTTAGTAGCATAAAAAGTATTTTAAAAATTAGTAATAATTTTTCATTCCCGCAAAAACGGTCATTGCATTAGCCACGCCCCTAATACGTAACGATTCATTTATTTTCAACTTTGTTCCCAACCATTATTTTTTTTTTAGAACATCTTCACGAATCTTGACATCACAACTATCAATATAGCGTTTTTCTAGTGACATGTTTGTTTACAATTTCTTTTTTAAGTTATTTTTAACATTTTTTTACAATATCCATATTGCTTTTGAAAATACAGTTAATTGTTCTAAATCCATTAAATATATTTTTATCGGTATTCGTAGTATGTGATATTTTCCTATTGACCGAAGTGCTGTATCATTTAAAGAAATAAATAAATGCTCTGGTTTTTACCGCGCGTAAGAAAACATTATTTGGATGCCCAATTTCAAAAAATGTCTAAGTCCAATTTTATCGGTTTTAAGTTGGCAACACTTCCATGTAGAGCATTCTGTGAACTATAAATTTACCCTTAGAGTATATACATCTTATACTCTAAGCATTTACCTAATTATTTTTTTCCATAAAGAATACCCATGTCGAATTTTGTATCTGAAAAAGGATAAAAAAAAAAAATTAAATTCCTAAAAATCTCTTAATCCAAGAGTTTTTCCCTTTAAAAATCCTTTAGTCCTTTAAATACTTTTTAAAAAAGTCCAGACCTTAGGCTTAAGTTCACTTTTTTAAGCCATAATTTTGTCAACAATATTTTGAGTTTGTTCTAATTTTTGTAGACAAGGACTGGATTCAACTCCCTGGGGAGCTGTTTATATTAACATATTACAACAGAGATGAAGAACATTTAAGAAAATGTAATATAGAAGTCTAGGCATCTACAGGGCTTATGACCTGTCAACGGCTGGATTAAGTGGCCACTTTACACACTGTGTAACATTCACCATTCTGCCTATATTTGAACATCTATATTCCTTCAATTCTTTCATCTGTTGATTTTTGTGAAGTTATAGAGCTGAAACCTTTATTTATGCGGGTGAGATTCATCTAATTGAATTATTTCACCTACATACTAGGCAACGCCTGAAAATGTTATTTTTTCAATTTCTATACTTCTTCATGGACCAGGTAATTAATCAACAATATTTTGAGTTTGTCCAAATTTTTGTAGACAACGTAACTAAACATGTAACAATTAAATCTTAAAATAAAAAAGAAGAAAAAGTTTACAACGCGTATTTTCAATTTTCCAAAATTCTATCATTCAACATTTCAGGAACAAAATAAACACATTTTTTGGAATTGGGCATCCATTTATATCCAATTTCCCGTAGCGTCATGTTCCTCATTCAACGGGTGTTTAATAGTTTCCATTTACCTTTAATTTGTAATAGGAATCATCTGTTTTGTTTCAGCTCTCACAGCAGCCACCTCACTCCCCTCGAGAGTCGCTAATTGTCCATCGGACAGAAAAGTTTCTCTTGTAAGCGTTAACAGACGCACAAACTCTTCTAAGCCGCCTACGTAGAATGGTAGAAGCTGAACCCGGGCCGAAGTATCAGAACAGTAAGTCGCATTTCCTATATTTTAGTATTAAAGATTTCTCAACCCCCACACTGAACAGCCCTACACTCTAACTATTCCCTTTAACTCTTGTGTGGCTGTGCTGTAAGTGTAACGCGAGTCTACAAATGATACGAGTCTTGCTAATTATTTATTTATTTATTCATTCGAAATTACACCAGTTTAAATATTAATGAACTTTTTAGGCTATGCCCGTGTCAAGCCATAATAATTAACAATAAAAATACATGGTAAAATTAATTAGATTAAATTATAATGACATGTGACGCAATGGAATAACAATCTAGAAAAAAAGGATAAGTAATAAATAATAAAATTCTGAAGAATATAATGCAAAAAAGATAATCAGAAATAATTTTAAAAATATTAGTTATACAAGTTAAGATTCACACATAATCAAATATACAGAATAATGGTATCACTAAAATCAACAAAATAATAGTTAAATATAGTAGTATTAAAAAAAAAACAAAATAATAGTGTCATTGAAATATAGAGAAAAGGAATGTACTCGTATATATAAAAATATAATTGAAATGATAATTGAGATATGTTTTCTAGAAACTCACTCAACACTATGGTAAGAAATATAAAAAATAGAAGTAATAAATAATATGCCAAATATTAGTACATACAAAATAAAATAACACAAAAATATCAAAATATATAAAAGGCAAATAAAAGTAAAAATATGGAAGGAAAGCAGATTTGTAAATTTTTGCTAATTGCTAATCTCGAACTTTAAAAAAATTGACAACCTCGTCCCTATCGATGTGCAACCTTCAACAAAAAAATATATACGAGTATATTACGGATCTCCAAGCCATTCTCACCACTCAAACTTCTTTACTATACTTATGTACGAAGTCAACTCGAATTCGCTTCATTAGTATGGTCCCCTAAGTATAATGTGTATATTAATCAAATCGAGAACATTCAAAAGAAATTTATAAGGAGCCTGGAATATCGTTTTGGTTACATTGAAAATTATTACGGCGAATCTTTGATTAAATTTAATATGGAATCATTACAAAAAAAGGCGTTTTATGCATTGTGATTTAATTTTTCTTTTCAAAACTCTAAATAATATATTTAATTCGCTAGACCTTTTTACAAAATATTGGTTTCCGTTGTCCTCTTCGCTATACCAGATTAAATTCCTTTTTTTATATACAATCCCTACTGACCTTAGATTTAATAATACATGTAATAAGAAAAAAAAAATAGAAATCGGCTTGTTAATAAAGAGTTTTTATAATAATATTCTGTAGATAATGTGTTCAAATTTGATTTATATGTATATTATTTTTTTCATGACATATTTGTTTCTCTTATTTTATTTATTATTTTTTTGATTGAGCGGATTATACCTAACTACTGCCCCTTATTTTCACTGTAATTGTTTATATAAAGAGATTTTTTTTAAATAGGATTAATATTTAAATATGTTAAATTTACCAAAACATTTTTTTTAAATTGGGTTGTGGTCCCGTGGCTAGTGTCTCGGACTCACGGACCAAAGGTCCGTGGTTCGAATCCCACTCTACCCCAACTTGATTCCCATTTTCTAATAGTGAGTTATTTATAACTCGTTTAAAATGGCCGTCAAAATAAAATATTTGGGTAAATCATAAGAACGCAAATATTTCTTTTTTCATTAAAAAAAAAACACGCCACTGTGAGGTTTTTGTATTTGTTATGTTTATTTCTTTTTTATGTATCTTAATTGTATTGATGTGTACTTTTACGATTAAATAAATAAATAAAAAATATCAGCATATTTATATTTTTTTATTTGATTATAAGCCTTTAAAATGGAATGACAAGTAGACGAAAGTGATAATTTTCGACATCTTCTTTAGCGTTTGATCAAAGAAATATAGAATGGCGCTGATACTGCTATACATTTTTTATTTTTTTAAACTGGTTAAGTTTGATAGATTAAAAAAAAAAAGTTTTAAAATTACTGATCTTTCTCTTGGCCTGCTGTGATGTAAAAAAATACTAATTATTTACAAATGTTTGTAGGTAGGGCTGAATTCCACTCCCTAGAGAGTTATTATTCCTTTCTAGAAAATATTTTCCTGTCCACTCCGATAAATTTCAAAATTTATTGAGGACTACTTTTTTTTTCAGATTGTGATGTAAAGAAAGACGATAGAAGAGAGAACGGATCCAAAGACGTTGAGCTCTCGGGTAAGTTATCTATTAATGATTACTTTACTATAAATTTACTTATCTCTCAAACAGACTTTAATTTTATCTTCTTGAGAATTTTTCATTTATCTTTAATCCCAACATATCGTCACCCCATTTATATCTCGTCGTAAGGACGAAACTCCTGTTTTGAGAAAAACGCATTAAAAGTTTCAAACTGAAGTATTTTTTTTAAACTTTCAAAAATTAAACTGATAATAAATACGATAAATAAGCACAGAACAAACAATGCCATTTTATAATTTAAGAAAGAAAATAACTCTGTAGGGCAAAACTAAGCCAGATATTATAACGTAGGTTGGAGCACCTTATTTTATTTATTTTATTTTATTAACATAAACGGCAAATCTGCCTTTTACAAAAAATTATAATACCAACATATTTGGCTTAATATATATTTTGTTTAAACATAAATTTCCTTTTACCCAAGATTTATAAAAAAAAGAAACCTAAAAATTATACAAGATTTATTAAAAAAATATTAACCTAAAAAATTATACAACATATTCAGTAGAAAGTTTAAACAATTGAAGAATAAATGTAAAAAACAAATGAAATAATAAAACATTTTAAAGTAATATTACAAGAAAATCATAAGTACTGTTTCATACAGCTGGGCAAAGTGAACAAAAAATTGTATTTATTATGAAATGCATAAATAAATAAATATAATTACCTTTCACCATCTTTGAAAAAGTTCAAAAGGTTTGTTCCATAGGAACAATACCCTACACTAAATATATCAGATACGTAGGAATAACTATTGCCGAGTTCATGAAGTCTGTTTAATACGGATTTACAGGTATACACTGTCCGTGAATTGTTGCTACCAAACGGTGGCACCTGTCTAGTCATTCTTCTAGGCACCCTGAATTCAATGAGAGATAACAGTTCAGGGCAATCCCATATTGAATTTACAATTTATGGGCAAGTTTCAAGAAGTTAAGCAATGCAAGTAAGTCAAAAATAACGATTTAGACCTTACGACAAGATAGAACTGAGATGACGACATTTTTTTCTTAAAACCAATTGCTTACCGGTGCAGTTAATTAAACAAATAAAACGTGCTTCTTTATTTACAATTTTATAAAGAAGATGCTAATTTAACTAGCGAACAAACATATTATATTTTTAGTCTTTTCAGATCTCGTGCCCATTACTCTTTTATATTTTTTTTTATGGATTTGGGGCATATTTGATCAATCTCAAATTGTCAAATGAAAAGTTATTTCAATAGACCGCATACAATAACTGGCACATAATATAACATTTACGTTGCTATGAATGCGAGGTAGTTAAGCTTTTTTAATGTTTAAATTTCTGTAAAATAAGACATAACTGTATTTTAATTTTCGTGTTATTTGGACGCCCACTGACGTAAAACAAATAGACCCGTTATTGCTACCAACTGCATCTCACTGTGGAGACCAGTAAGAACTAGTTCTTCCAAAGAGTAAATATTTATATATCGACTTAGCAGGTTTCAATTGATTCTCCGTCACATTACTTATCGCATTTCATCATTCATATCTAAACGTATCAAGTTTTATTTATTATTAAACCCCATTTTTATTATGAGTAAGGTACATTAATTAATTAAGCGCAGTTCCCCAGTATTCATAGAACAAATAATTACTTCCAGGGGTGGTATTTTGGATCTTCTCTACCCCCTAGAGAGTGATAACTTCAAGATTTTTTTATTCAACGACACTTCGCTTCATATAATAGGCCACGCTGATAATTAAACGTCAAATGGTGTATAAAACTGCTTCAAAAGCGGAAATAAAACTATTACGATTAGGTACATTCAACCTAATTAGGTGTTCTGGGTAATTCTTAGGGTCGCAATAATAATCTAAATGAAAATTAACATGTTCGATTTCACGTGTTCATATTTTATGACGTTTAATCATCAGTGTAGCCATTTTGTGAAGCAAAGTCTCGTCACTTTAAAATAATAAAATTCTTCAATTTAATCACTGTTACTTTATTAATCAATTTATATAAGGGGATAGAGAAGATATATATTGCACCCCAGGCCCACATAAATGGACTGATATTGTAAGCATAATCAAGCCTGATATTCCCTCAGGTTTATTTAATTAAAATCAAACTTTGACAAAACTTTTTTAATTTTCCGATAGAAGAATTTTCTAGTCTTGCTCGTATGATACATTCATTAATACAATGAGGAAGTTCGGTGTGCCTTACAAAAAATCAAATCCCCCCCATCCTCTTATCCCGAGGACGAACTCTGCGTGGAAACTCGATTTCTTCTTTCTTTATCAGAGGCATCCAATAAAAGCATTTTTATTTTTTGGATCCCTAGCCATTGTGGTATTCCCGGTAACGAGAGGGTGGACGAGTTGGCAAAAGAGGCGGTCCATTCCGGGGATCCTGCGTATAGTAATTTCTTACCACTAGGTGATCTCCTCGTTATGACAAAGGAGAAGCAACTTCGCACATGGCAAGAATATTGGGTAGCCTCCTCCCAAGCCAAGGGAAGACACCTTTTTCAATTGAAACCAAATGTAACAGAAAAGCCTTGGTTCTCCAAAGTGATTCTGAACAAATTGGAGACATCTTCTATATGCAGAATGCGCATTGGCCATTGTTGTAATAGTTCTCATTTGTTTAGAATCCATGTCCGGGACTCTGCCATGTGTGAATGTCAGCTTAAGGGGAAGATCTAAATCATATTTTCTTTGGATGCCCCATAAATGATTTTTATCCTGAGTTCCTATCTGACCTCTCCAAAATCAGCGTCTTATTCCCTACTAATATTTTAACTCTTTTGTCCCCACCCAATAAACATATATTTAAAATTTTATGTAAATATGTAGCTATAAATGGTATTAAGTTGTAAATAAGTTATATATTATGTAAAGTGTATGTAATATTAAATACTAATATAGTAACTTGTATGTATAGTACTAACTATGTGTAAATAATTAAAAAAGTATATCTAATACCCGTATGCAGAGACAAACCTTAAGGTGAGGAAAGTACATTCTATTGTCTTCACCTTCGGATTATTCTTTGCATATGAGATTAGAATGTACATTCCTCACTTTTTCAGATAGTGCCTAAAATAAATGAAAACCTCATATTTTAGATGAAATTGCTTTATTGAAAATTTGAGCTGTTTTATTTTAGAGAGTTCTGATTACATTTCTAAAAAGGATTCCCTTATTTTACAAATATTAACGGAATTAAAATACTGTAATCGTTATTGGCCTAACTTATATTTATAATGTGTCTACTTTTATTTTTCTCGTATTTTATGCAAACAGAATATTGCATAATTATGCGTATTGAATAAAAAATATACATTTAAATGATTTTATTATCTGACATCGTTCGTGAAAAAAAAACATTTATATTTTTAATATAAAATAACAACGTCTATTGAGTCGTATTAACCGTCAGCGTTGAATATTATTTAAATTTTATATAAAGTTAACAACTATAGGAAAATAAATTATCAATTAAACAACAAAAGAAAAATTCGCCACTGAAGTGAGACACATTTTGAAACCTTCCTGATATCATTAAACCTTTTTATAATGTTTTTTTGTAAATTAAACCTTTACAAGATTCTCAATAAACAATTATTTTTTAAAAACAGATAATTAATAACATTTAATTATAGCGATCAAGCTCCAATCACGAGGCGAGCCATTTTTTTAATCATCATTCGAAAATAAATTGATCGCCCACAGACCTAGTTGCCAAATGAACCATAATTATTTCGATTTTGTTTTTCCGTTCACACGTACAAAAAATGGGCGGCAACGAAGTGCCAAACTAGCATTTTTTACTATTATTTGGCTAATTAAACTTTTTTTTAAGATTCATCTCCAGCAACAAAAACGTAGGAATATTATAAGAAGACCTTCAAAAATATCATAATACCTTTATTCATAAATCAGACGTAAACCGTTAATGGGCCAAAATTCTAACAAATATAAATTATTTAAAAGGCGAATACTGACATAGAATTTTTAAAAATGAATTACCTATTTTCCTTATGGGCCCATTCCAGTCTAGAAAACCATTTGTAACGATTATTAAAATTAGGTTACCACTTTTATCTGAATTCTCAAGATAGGTATTAGTTATAAATTAAAATTCTTGACACACCCCTTATTTATTTGAACAATTAGCACTTTCACCCTTAAACGGGCATTTTCAGACTAGATTAAAGTATTTTAAAATATAACTAATATGAAAATATAAGTTATTCCCTAATTACAGTGGGATTCCATCAATAAAAGGAAAATATCATGTTTTTTTTAATTTACATTTTTAAAGTAATAGGGTCAATGAAATACTGTCCAGTAAAAAAAAAAATTGCTACTTAGTAGCATAAAAAATATTATGAATTTGTAATTTTGAATTCCAGAAAAAACGGTCATTGCATTGACCACGCCCCTAATACGTCACGATACATGTTCATTTTCAACTTTGTTCCAAACCATTCAAGTTTTTTTAGAACATCGTCACGAATCTGACGTCACAACTATCAATGCCAAATAGTAACATATTTTTTTTAAATTTTATTTTTTCAAATTATATATGAAAACATTTCTCCACAATATCCATATTGATTTTGAAAATACAATTAATTATTCTAAAACCTTTTCATATATTTTTATCGGTATTCGTAGTACGTGATATTTCCCTATTTTCAGTAAATAACGATTTTTTTTAAATTTATTTAAAATATTGTAGGCACATTAGTTAAATACAAAGACACAGTTTATAGTTACACAACCAGGAATGACTGATGAAAATCCATGTTGAGTCGAGGCACTTACATTTACTTATTACGTTTATACATATCGTACCTGATACAAAAATTATGATTTTTGAAATATAATTTTAAGCCGAGTAACATTTGGTATCTACTAGTAAAACAGTAATACGCTCTTATTTTTTTGGATAAATGAAATGCAAAGCATTCGAGTTTGTTTGTGAAAATTCTTGAGGGAAATTTACTATGCAAAAACGACTTAACCGGTCACTGTTTTTTCAAATTTGAGTACCGCTCTTTTATTAATGCAATAAATAAAATATAAGTGTCCAAATTTATTGCAACATAGAGGGAAACAATTTTTGAGAAGAGACTACGGAAGTCTTGACATTTACAGGGCTTATGACTTGTCATTTATTTGATTTATTTATTCATTTTTATACAAATACATACATATTACAAAAAATATTATAATAACGTATCCCAAACACAAGAGGCCAAGGGCCCTGTGTTGAGTTGGGATACAACATAATGGAAAGTGGAAGCACGTACATAATAATTAAATAATAGCAAAAATTAAAATAAAATATTATTATATAAACATACATTTGATATATAATATATTTCAAAGGGCGTCTGGACAACACGCTTAGTAGTATATAAATCTATGCAATATCTCGCAGCAGTCTCCTGCAATGGTCTCTTCCCTTAGAAAAGACTTGTACACTTCTCCCGAAAATGGCTTTCGTTTTGGCTGGTTTAAGTGGCCACTTAACACACTGCGTAACATTCACCAGTTTGAGTATGTTTATAAATCCACATTTCCTCAACTCTTCCATCTGTTGACTTTTGTGAAGTGAAAGGGCTGATATCTTAATTGGCGTGGTGATATTCTTCTGGCTGAATTATTTTACCTGCTGAGAAAATGGGAATGTTTGAACATAGGCAGAATGGTGAATGTCACAAAGTGTGTAAAGTGGCCACTTAAACCAGACAATCACAGATCATAAGCCCCGTAAATGAGTTCCATATTCCCTTTTTTAAAATGTTTTCCCTCTCTGTTGCAAAAAAATTAGATCTTAATATCTATATAGGGAGGGAAATCCAGGCTGCCCTCAAACATTTGGACACACTCCATACATTGTTGAAAATATAATTAATATTTTCCTTTATTAATATTTCAGGCGTTGTTGCAACGCTCAAGGAGCCGACCAAAGATCCTGAAAAGGGTGGAAACAGCGAAAAAGCTGATTTCGAGAGAGCGATAGAGTTAGCCGGTAAGTACTTTTTTTCTATTCATGTACTGAAGAAATCTAAATGAATATCAAAATAAACATCTCCTAGTGATAACATTTGTAGGATTAGATTGTTGAGGGTTAATGGAGCTCCTACCCCAGTTAGGGATTGACAGAAGACACGAGGTTGCTGTTTAATGCATATTTATTACATGGCTAATAAATAATGAATTGTGTCACGCGAGTGTTACAGCGATGATGAGTTGAAGTAACTGCACTTGAATTGCGTGCTGGAAGTGAGTGACTGATGAAGAAGATGACTTTTAAAAACTAGGGAGGTATGAAGTAATGCACACGTGCTTGTAGAACACGGACAAAAAGAAATAGCAGGATCGAGCAGAAAGTACATTAAAGTACAATTCTTAAGCTTTAAATTCATATATTCATTTTTAACATAGTCACCGTTGAGCCTAACACGTGTTTCCTAACTTTTAGCAAGTTTTTCGTTCAGTCGCTGAAAAATTCTTCTGGCTTTTCTTGAACCCAGGAATTGATAGCTGCCTTCACCTCACCATCCGAGGTGTAATGATTACCCTCGAAATCTCTCTTGAGGAGAAATAAAAAGCGCAAGGCGCAAGATCGGGGAAGTAAGGAAGGTGTGGAGTTGGTTAAAACTTCAGGTTTCGCAAGCCTCTTCAGTTGCGCGCAAGGTGTGTGGACGAGCGTTCCCGGCTCGCAACCATGAAATTTTAGTACCCATTGATTTGCAGTAGACCTGTCAACCGCATCGTCACAATAAACAGCCTTTAAACAACAAAAAACTTCAGTAGAAGTCACTTTTTGAGCAGCTAAAAATTCGATAACAGCACACTGTTTGCGTTGACATTTCCCCATACTTTTGCTCCTCAAAATACACTGGATGAACGCAATGCCTTCAAACCTGCGCATGCGTATAGAGGGGGAATGTTACTTCCACATGCCACCTGGCGCGCTTCTGAAAGTCATTTCACGCGCCTTTAACAACCATGTGTGCATTAGTTTTCAGCCGACCCTCGTATATTGTATTACAAGAAGGAAAAACTCGGCTGTCGCTGATTGTTAAAAATAATTCAGTTATGTGTGCGTGAGAAGGTTTTCAAATAAAATTTTCTAGTGTGCCTACTAACGCAAATGAAATTTGTATGTTAACTTGGTTCAATGCCATAGGGTTATTAAACATTCGAACTCATCTGTATCACATGTATCTTCTGAATAGTTGACATTTTTGGTTAATTAGAATAGCGTATTTTTTTCTGGTTGTAACTTGTAAGATACATAACTAGTTGATTTGTCTGTTCCAGGGTATGGCAAGTTCCACTACCTCCTGCTAGCAGTATGCGGTCTCGTGAGCACCTCGGAGGAGATGGACGTCATCTCGATGTCCTTCATCCTCCCATCAGCTCAATGCGACCTTAACCTCACAACACACACCAAAGTAAGTCCACACTTCCAGCATCCTAGCAAAGGTGTTCTTAAAATAAATGTAGGCGGTTACTTTGTAATTGGTACTTATCGCTTATGCTTCGTCACTCGCTAAATGGACAATAAATTGACTAACATAAACAAATATTTGATTAATCTCATACTCTACTAATTTTATTCTAATATGCCTTAGTCAAATTTCTATTTTTTAAATCTTTTTACTCAATCAGCAGAGTATCTGTATAATAAGCTCTGTTACGTGTTAATAGTAGGTACCTTTATAATCTTATCATACTTTCTAAATCGAAGCGTTTGGTTGTTCATATGCCAGCAGTTCAACATACGAAAATCATCTCCCGTCAAAAAAAGATATGGAAAACTGACCATAGAATGTCCTAGGGAGTCCGTGATGATATTTATTTCGGTGAGCACTTCACTGGGGTGATTGGTATCATTTGGGTTGAATCAGCACACTGCAACGATAAAGATCTTCAAGAAGAAGAAGTCTGTCTTGAAAAACACAAGTCGGCGCGCGAGCCAAAAAAACTATTGGATTTGTTCCGACGTTTCCGCTACCATTGCAGGAGCCATCTTCAGGATAAACTAAGTGTTTTGTAGAAAAAAGTACTACAACAGCACTAAGTACATACTACAAAAATGAATTGAAATGTGCCTACTGCCGACTGCGACACGGTACAAATTACTAGTATTCAAACACATACTTTTTTCTACGAAACACTCCGTAGCCGTATGGTAGCCGAAACGTCGGAACAAATCCAACACACACGGTATCATCCGAAAATGAAACTCATTTATTCACTGTATGAAGTGGTCCATTAAATAAATACATATTTTTCTAAAACGAAATAAAACTCTTTTGTTACACTGTTTTGTTACATCTGACCCTAGTAATTTGAATAATTTCTACTCATTTAATTTAAGAGACCGTATCACGAGTTTGTATTTGTTTCTAGGGATGGCTGAACTCGATAATTTTCATCGGTATGATGGTGGGGGCGTATTGCTGGGGCTCGGTGGCGGACTCTCTCGGCCGCAAGCGAGTGCTCATCGCCATCTCCATCATGAACGCCATATGTATTGTGGCTTCCTCCTTCTCGCAGAACTACGCACTCTTCATGTTCTTCCGCTTCCTTAACGGAGCTGCGTAAGCCCAAACCTTTCTAAATATAAATTTAGTTTGCGACGTGACTGAGACTGACATGACAAGAAACCGAGATCGCTACTTGTCTTAAGCTTTATGTAGTGTTCGGTTCTTGTCACTCAACAAATGGACAGTAAACGAACATTTAGATATTCTCCATTTTCCTTCCAGCCTCGGTGGTTCCGGTCCTGTGATCTGGTCCTACTTTGCCGAGTTCCAGCCCAAGTCCAAGAGAGGATCCATGTTGAGTTTCATGGCCGCTTTCTGGACTTTGGGAAATCTCTTCGTTGCTGGACTCGCCTGGGTTATCATTCCATCAGGTTAGCTACCATTAAGTCAAACTTCAAATTGATTTATTGTATCATTAATTAGTTCATTTTAAGATCAATGACCCTATTTTTTTTTCTTCTTACGTTTTATTTGCAAAACATCTCCGGGTTACGTAGACTTAAGACCCAGTTTTAAACAATGCTAGGAAAGATAATAATGTATTAAAGGAGAAAGGAAGGAAGGCTGATCTGGGGTTACTCCGTGTGCATCTGCTTACGAAATGATTTTTTTTAAGACAGAGTAAAAAAAAAACGTATTATTATGTTCTTTTTCATTATTATTACTATATTTTATTTTTTTACAAGTGCAATTATACGGAGTGGCTTTTCACGAGTATACTTTTTTTCTATTTTTTTGCATTGTATTTACTTATATAATATATAGAAAACTTTAATTGTACTATAATTTTGGTTTATTTCTAAATATTGTATTATTTGTTACAATGGTTGTTGTTTTCTTTTAATGAATAAATAAATTACAGTTTTTTAATTCATATTTTTTTTTTTTATCAATTCAAAATATTCCTTTTTTAGAATATTTGCGTTCTCATACAAAAAAAAAAGCTTTCTGGGAGCTTATTATTATATTGTTGTCTTAGAGTATATAGTATATACTCTAAGATTGTTATTGAGTATTCCTCGAGTCGGTCTCGTGGTGTAATGATCAGCGCGTTTTTCCTACCATGCAAGAGGTCTCGGGTTTGATTCCCGAAATGGTTGATATGAAATATTTATTTTAAATGGTGTTTTCACAATAGAATATTTCATAGTCCCTGGACTGGTACCTGAAGCGTAAGTCTGATCATCTTACCTTCATGTAACAAAAATGATTAAGATACGCTGCGATTGGTGCACCAATGCATAGGAGCAGAAAAAAAAAGATGATGATGATGATTATTTCTTTTATTTTGTGTCTAGAATTTCAAAAAAGACCTTTTTTATTACTTACTTTACTATCCAAATTACACATTTTATGAGAAAATTATTAATTATGAAATGACACGCTTAAATTATTATTGCAGAGATCGGGTATGAATCTGAGACCTTCCAGTACAATTCGTGGCGTATCTTCTTACTGATCTGCGCCCTGCCTTCCTTCCTCGTGGCTGCCTTACTCATGTTACTGCCGGAGAGTCCCAAGTTCTTGCTGTCCCGGGGAAGGCACGATGAAGCCCTGGAAATTTTCAGGTAAAATTACAACATGACTAAATTGTATGTTTGTTTCTGTACTAACTTAAGTTATTTTGCTCATTTTAAGGGGACCAGAAAGGTAAGAAATTTTGAAAAAATCTATATTTAGTTTTTAACATAATCGGTTAATGCAACACAGACGTGTTTTGTGATTAGTTATGACAAGGCCACGATATTCTATTTTCTTCTTTTTCTTTTTGTGGCAATTTTTACCTAACTACTAGGGTGTTCTTATTCTGGCCAGTTTTTGTGTTTTTTTTACACATTTACGTTTTTTTATGTAAGCAAGTTACGTATACAAGTTAGTATGTCAGTATCTATAGGTAATATTATACTATGTACAAAATATTTACAGCTTTTTTTAAATTACAAGATGTTAAATTTACCATTAGACATTATATTTTAGTACTAAAATCAATTTTAAGTGTTACCATAAAAGAAAAGTCATAACACCAGAGCCGCGATTACGAACGGCTATCTTCATCGGTATAATACTGAGACGATATAAACTAATATCGATATTTATGTACGAAAGTGTGTATATTCGTATGAAAACTCAGAGTGTCTTCGTCGGTAACCGGTAATTGAACATGTTTAGAAAAAAAGTTGTAAACATATTATATTTTTCATCCAAAAACTTAATTTTATTTTGTAGATAAAATTGAAGATAAATTTTAACTTCTCATCAGAATACGTACCCTGCGCTCACAATAGGGAAATATCACGTTTTTATATTTTTTATGTAATAGAGGCCGGGCCTATGAAATACTATAAAGTTTAAAAAAAAATTACTGCTTATTAGTAGCATAAAAAATATTTTTTAATTTATAATTTGGAATTCCCGCGCAAAAGGGCGGCGATGATTGCATTGGCCACGCCCCTAATACGTCACGATTTATGTTCATTTTCAAATGTGTTCCAAACCATTCAAGTTTTTTTCGAACATCGTCACAAATCTCGACATCACAACTATCAATGTCAAACATGTCGCGTTTTTTTAGAGGCATATTTTTTTATGATTTCTTTTTTAATGTTATGTATGAAAACATTTCTCCAAACTATCCATAATGATTTTGAAAACACAAGTAATTTTTCTAAATTTATATATTTATTCATAGTATGTGATATTTCCCTATCATTTTCACTCTTTTTAGACAAACTATAACTGCATTCAAAACGAGAGCCAATTGTCGTCCATAAATTTGTTTTATTAGTAATCTGTAAATAAATCTTCCAGAGGAATCTACCGCACCAATACCGGCAAGGACAGGGAGTCGTACCCAGTGAAACAGCTCATCATGGATGAAGTGTACCGAGTGGAGCTGGAGATGAAGGAACCGATCAAGGGGAAGTACAAGAACATGATGGTCGACATTATGGATAACAGTAAACAGCTGTTCGTCTCGCCGATCTTGAGATTTACGTGCATCTCCATCACCATTAACTTCACCTTCCACATTGGGTAATAATCATTGATATATACTCGTATTTATATATGTATACACTAGATGCCGAACAAAGCACCCGTTTTGTGTTCCATTCAACTAAACTTGTCAGTATGTAAAGCAACGTAAAAAGGCCTGACATACAGCTTTAAAATTCACAGTAAACTGGCATAGACAGTGTAGTCTTTTACTCTACTACCTACGTGTTTTGCACAGCAATGTTGACGCGGTAACGCTCGTCTTTCAGAACATAATTTTAAACTATCGTTCTATGAAGCATAATCTCTATTTAATTATGCCTCAGTGGTATGATTAATCAATAAAATATATTTTTATAAATGCAATATTCTTCAGTTAAATACTGCTGATAAAGAAACGTTTTTAGAGAATTTAAATAAAGATACTTTTATTGTTAAATTAGTTTAGAAAAAATAACTTCAGCTGTCAAATTAAGCAACCGTAAACTAACAGGAAAAATAGATATACCTACATATATTTTTTTCTTATAAATAAAAGAAAGATTTTTTATCTTATGTTCTAAATAAGTTAAAATTGAATGTCCCCCATCGATTGATTCAATTCAAATATTCATAAAACTATATCTTGTAAAAAAATTACCTGCTGTGCAAATAAAAATCAATAAATGTATAATGTTTTCTTTTTTGCCCAAGGCGTTAAAACATCTATTTCTGCCTCTGGGTCTGCTTGTCTGTTTTGAATAAGAAAAGATCACAAAGTCACCAAAATGAGACCCCCGACTCCAAGGGGCCTAGGGACCCTGGATCTCTTAATGCAGCCCTGCTTGTCCTCACTGCAGCTAATAAACTATTTGTCAATTTCCAGTTACTACGGCTTGATGATGTGGTTCCCCGAGATGTTTAACCGCTTCGACGAGTACTCCCGCAGTCATCCCGGAGTAGACGCCGACATCTGTCAGGTCACCACGTACGTAGTGACCCATGGCTCCCACAGCGAGATCGGAGTCTGCACTGACGAGATTCAGTCCTCTGTGTTCATGGAGTCCCTGATCACAGTCGCCGCGGCTATACCCAGCAACATCTTCGCCGTCATCGGCATGGACAGGCTTGGAAGAAAATTCTTCTTATGTAAAAAACCTTCATTACTTTTTATAAATAATTTTGGATTATAGTCCTTAAAATATAGCTTGATTAAAAGGACAGCTGTCAAACTGTGTCGCAAGTTATGGGAAATTATTGATCGCTGATCATGTACCGATCAAATCGATTTTACCAGTTTTTTCGTGCAAACATGAGACTCAGTTTCCGGAAATTGATATAAAAACGCAAAAACAAGCCTAGTATAGTGTGTTTGTTAAGACAATTATTTACTAAAAAAAAAGACATTAAGTACCGCGAAACCGTCCAATTTTGCCCTGGATGGATATTTTGCCCAAACAGTCTAATCTATGGTCAACCTTTAATAAAACATATTTCCATTTGATTTCGGTAAATTTGGTAGAATAGATTAGACTGTTTGGGCAAAATATCTATCCAGGGCAAATTTGTATGGATGTTTTCGATTGTACGGTTTCGCGGTACTTTTTTCATGAATAACAACAAATGAATTATTTTTTAATCGATCGATTTACGTTGATAAATTTATCTCATCTCTAACATTTTTGCAAAATGACGTAACCTTGTAAGAACGTCGTTAATAATTAGGTTTATTTTAGTTTTAAAGCTGATTTTATATAATAAGGTATGTTGATTTATATGCCAAGCATTGTATTAAAAAAAAAAAAAACACCCCAGATACGAATGATTTTTCGTATGTAAATCACTCCTTAGACTTAACTACAAAATTATTTCCTCACTTTTGTTGACAACTGTCATTCTAATCAAGCTATATTTTAAGGACTATAGTAAAGCTAGGTACTTCTTTGTTCTTGTCTTTAGGACTGCTCTTTATATTTTCACCGATTCAAATAAGTAAAATAACAGATTTATCATATTTTCTGTGTCCAGGCGGATGAAAATTACAGTGTATTTGAAATAACTCTGGTCTAAAACTTTCGACTCTATGGCTATTCTCAGTTAAAAATCCTGGGAAAAATTAATCCAGTGAAGTTAGAAAAGAATGTCCGCCTCGTAATGTAGTGGTTGGTAAGTTCGCCAGCCATGCTTGAGGTTCCGGGTTCGCTTCCTAGCAGAATAGATGTGAAATATTGATTTTAAAAATGGTTCTTCACTGCAATATTTTGTCAGTTCTGGACAGGCACCCCAATATTGCATAGTTCCTGAAGCATCATACTCACCTTACATATGCAACAAAAATGATGAAGATATGCTGCAATGCGGAAATTAAGGGGTTTTAAAAAAATTATATTTGTTAATAGACATAAAAAAAAAAAAATATTTTAATGTGTCATGTTAGTATCGCTATGATTTTTTTAAGTTTTTTTAAATTTTGAAATTATTCCGCCGGTGATTTGTCCTGCCATTTAAAAAGTGAGCCCCATACACATAAAAACACGCGAAACATAGCTTCCCGGAAATTGAAAATATATCAAAACACATAATTGGTTGGCTATTCTAAAGAAATGTTCACTAGAACTTGTGACGTTTTTAAGAATTTCATTTTTATTCAAAAGTATTTTTACAATTTTTTTGGTGCGGTTTTGCTCTAATTTTTACCGCATTCAAGAAACCATTTTTTATAACCGATTTCCCGTAGTGCTGAACTTCCTCAATAGAGCACCAATGCAGTGCCCTATGCATCACTGGGTGCGGATAAGGAAATTATCAAGATGATGATGATGATGAACCAACATTTAAATACAGTAGGAGAATTCTACGACATTTAAAACAGATTATCTTTCGAAGCCTTTTACGTACATAACATGGAAATAGTTATGTAGCTTGAATATAAAGAAATTGTCAATGTTTGTACTAAGTGCTAATAATTTGTGTTTTTCAGTGTTCTCGACCCTTTCTGCTGGCCTTTGTTCAGCTGGAATGTTCTTCGTGTACAACAAACAGAACAACCTGATAGTCAGCGCCGTGTTCAGCTCCGTCATCTCCTGCGGTAACGCTGCCCTTGACTGCCTTATCACAGAAGTCTTCCCAACCAACTTAAGGTAACATATTCTAGACATTGTTGGAAACAAATATTTTATTCGATTCCTTTTTGGTTCGCAATAACTTGTAGTGATTTGCTGTAATCTATTACTTGAATTGAGTCTCTTGACATGTTCTGCAATAAAAAAACAATGCCTTTATTTTCATAGATCTGAATATTTAACATATTTTAGAATATATTTTATTGTATTCTTTATGAATTATTGAGGGTGTTGGTGTTCTTTTACTTTCATTTATGGTCAGAGATTATTACTTATGGTTACATTTTAAAAACTACAGTGCTGAAATAGAACATCATGATAGTAAGAACCAATATAAAAATTCCTTATAATGCCAATTTTTACCGTTAGGTTCTTTTTTAACATAATATTGTCAGTATATGGTTGCATTTAAAAAACAGCAGTTCTTAAGTAGAATTTCATGACTTTATCAGAAACAAACCACTTATATTTCATTATTGCCAACATAAAAATCCATTGTTTTTCGGATTTTCAATGTTTGGTACCCTTTTTTGACAGACTTTTGAAAATATTAATGTTTTTTTGTAGATATTTCTTGATAAAATTACAAAGTTAATGATTTCGATAAAAATATCAATAAAATTCCTCGATTAAGATTTACTTTGTTTAATTTTGACTAACGATCTCTCTTAGCTAAGTAAGCATCTTCATGTCCACTACTAATGATGCTTACTTAGGCAAAAGTGCTCCTTGGTCAAAATTAAGCAAAGTAAAACATGACCAAAGAACTTTATTTATTTTTTAATAACATCATTAAGACTGTTTATATGTAATTATGCTATATACCCATTTTTATTAATCTATCACTACGTTAAAAATATAACTTTAATTTTACAGAGCTACTGGTGTTGCCATATCTATGGTCGCCGCCAGGTTGGGTGGTATTGTGGGAAACGTAGTCATCGCGACCCTTCTGGACACATACTGTCCAGCGCCAACGTTCATCGTAGCCTTGTTATTAGCCGGAGGTGGTCTCATGTGTCTCTTCCTTCCAAACACAACAAGGGAGCCCCTGTCTTAATGAATGTCGACCCAACCTATCGGGTTCAGCCATCAATCGATAAACTCGACAGCTAACGCTGACGAAAAAAGGCACTAATTATGCAAATTAAAAAAGTGCAAAAAAATTGAAAAATTCACAAAATATAAAAAAAATACGTATGTTTAAGAAACACTCTTAATGTATTTGAAATTGCCATACTACATCAAATCATCTTAAACATCCCCATTACCAAATAAAATACAAGTTTCTAATACCCAAAAGAATTTGAATGAATTTTATAATGTTCTTAATCATTCCTTATAGGTTATAGGGTACCCGGTGTTCTCATATATCATTCCAAATCTAGTTGTAAATTTCTGTTACACTTTTAGATCAATTGAATTGATCTTTTTATATATTGACGTAAATTTTAACTTTTGAAATTTCAACAAACCCCTGGACACATTCAAGAAAAATAAATTAAGAGTGTTATATTTTATTGTTGTTTCAGAATAATCATTATCTTGGTTAGTCAAGTCATTATCACCGTTAAATTATGTATTCATGAATTTCAGCCTTATTATTTGTTAATACTTTTTGTTTGCACATGTTTTTATTCATCTATATTATCAGATATATTTTTGTTCACTGAAAAACCTCAGTAATAATAGTATTAACTTATGTTAAGAACTGAAAAGTAGACCAATAATGTAGATAGTTAGATATAATTATATAGAATACATATTTTTTATGAGACAGAGTGAGATTATCGAATTTTATTATTAAATGTGAACAAATCTACAATATTTGTGGATACTTTCCTGTACAAAATGTTGTTTAAGAAAAGATTGTCGGATGGAATCTGTGGTACTAATATTATGAAACTCCCTAAACATATTACTTTTCCTATTATCACTTCATTCATAATCTGTTTCCTAGACTTTTCTTCAACTTTTCACCCATTTCATGTCTGTAATTATTCGATAATAAAACGCCTTTAACTTGCCTTTCATCGAAATTTGTAGTAGTTTTTTTGTTTCATTTTAACATTGTGTCATGCTATAAATTAATGATATGGACACATATTTATTTTCAATTTTCAACAATGAGATTTATATTCTAAAAATGCATTACCTTTATTTCAATTGTAAATTAATGTGTAAAAACAAAAGTGGATCAAATGCTTTTATTGTATAAAATATTATCAAACATCTCTTTGATCACTATGATTTGATGCTTGGCGGATTTTTACACCACGCAATTAAATCTAAACTACGAATCAACTTTTAATCTCTTTGATTTTTGGTCTATGACTAAAACCTCCATGTTCATATCATGGTAAAAACATATTTCCATCAAGAAGTATTCCTTCTGATGATTCTTAAACCAAGAATACTTTCTTTAGATTCTTATCCCAACTTTAACATACATCTTATCGTGTTACTAAAATCTTAGAGATACAATAATTGCAAAGTGATTTGTATCCATACTTAAAATGAATATATTATCCTGTTTAATTTATAATGTTATATAAGTACACTTTATACAAATAAATTAATTATTTTTCATCAGAAAATCATGTTTTATTAATATTCATAATATAGGAAACGCATTTCCCCTAGGAGGAAAAGCCTCATACAAAGAATTGTGTGGCTGTATAATCTCAGTAAGGCGCTCGTATTTTGACTGCGCGGTGCAATAGGTATCGGCAGCCCGTAGGTATGAAGATTTCTTCAAAATACTGTCAGCTGACAGTTGCGACTAGCGGGTTGTAAATCTGCTTCTGGATTCGCCAGAGTCCAGGAAAGTTCCAGTGAAGATTTGAAGGCAAAGTGCAGAGTAATCGGATAGAATAGAGTTAAACGAGTGTTTTTTTCAATGTTTTATTTTTCACTTGTGCACATATTTATACATTACAAAATCTTATTCTACTGTTTTACTAGGTATGGAAATCATACTGGTTCCCATCTGTTTCCCCATATGTTTTCAAGCTTTCATCGTAAATAGGTGCATGATAGTCTCACGCCGAATTTAAAATTCCATCAATGAGGTTCGACATGTTGCTTCATGATATAAGGCCAACATCCTGGAATAGATCCAACA
>NW_028278441.1:0-104294 GCF_059751315.1 Micrasema longulum
TTTAATTCAACTTTTTAATTATCATTATAACCTTTTTTATTGAAATTTGATATATTTTTGTCAATCTCACATTTCACAACAAATTTTTATTTGACTTAAAGTTTGTTTATTTTTTGATGCCATTAAACTCGGTCTTTAGCGCACCTACCTTCATAAATATGATATTATCTCTACTGTCTACTATGCATGTCACACTGACGCAAGCGTTTGGCAAGTTGACAGAAACACAACGGAGGCAATTAGTTACAGAAAATTAAATATAATCTCAGTCATTAAATTACTTTAAAATATATTTGACTTTAAAGAAAAAAAAATCAGTAAGAATATACCTAATTAAAAAGCTTGTTTTAAAAACAGCAAATGTGTATCTGTACCTTAGAGGCAGACAGATGCAAATCCAAACGTGAAATATTCAACACATGCCTAAAGAATCTACTTTCTCTTAAGTGATTTCCAATAATTTATAACATTAATTTGTATTTTTAGTATGTCAATACATTGGTTTTTTCTTTAGACTTGCATTTCTCCAAAGTCAATGGACATGGTCATAGACTGGATACGAAAATCAAAATGTCATTTCATCAAATTCTGGATTTGCATCTGTCTGCCTCTGAGGTACAGATTTGTTTTAGGTATATGAAACTTTTTTAACCTCCCTACTAAAATTAATACATAACTAACTAACTAACTAACTAACCATCACGCCATTTCCCAGAAGGGTAGGCAGAGAGGATAGAACGCCACACCACTCTGTCCTGGCACACTTCCTTTGCTTCCTTCACATTCATACATCTTCTCATGCACGCACGTCGATTATTCCGACTTTTCACATGACCACTTTCAAGAATTTGTTGTACTTGATCATGCCATGTCTTTCTCGGCCTTCCTCGACTTCTACAACCAGACACATTCGCATCGTAAATCTTTTTAGCCGTTCTTTCATCATTCATTCGCTCCACATGACCGAACCATCGCAAAAGACCTTTCTTAATTTTGTCGATAATGCTTAACTCAGCCTTGCATTCTGCTCTAATTTCGACATTAGGGCACCTATCATACATTGTTTTTCCGCACATTTGCCTGAGGGATCGCATTTCAACAGCATTCAGTCTACTTTCGTCCCTTTTTTTCCAACTCCATGCTTCGCTTCCATACATTAGGGTTGGTACCAGAACACATAAGATAGGTAAATAAATTTAAAATCAAATTACAATAGAAAAAAAATTACTCGAATGATAATTAATTTGTAAATCAGTGGCGAATCGTCCGAATAAGCGATTATGCACAACTTACCATTATATTTGACTTTCGATAATAATGTTTTATTTTAACTAACTATTGTTACTTTATAGAAAAATAAATAAAACAATTGTTATTTATTATAAACCTCCACCACCGTTTCTATATCTTCCTACAAAAAAAATTTAAATGTACCCGTTCTTAGTTAATGATGAAATTAGCAGATTACTTCAGTTTTTTCCTCCCTACAAACAAGAACAGTATATTTAATCTCTTTAATCCAGTCGTAGTTTTTTGGCACTAAAACAAGCCTGCAGATTACAAGTATTATTTGAAGATTCTCTATCTGGAAACTAGTACTTATTTAGAAAATTATTTCCGAAGGACTATTTTTTTTAAATAGGATACCGTTGACATATTATGCATCACATAGGACATGCGACGTTCGAAGTGGCCGTTTTTGTCATTATTCATTTTAAAAGGAATCGGCCAGTGCTCAGTGTTAACATTTCAATCATAAAGGAAATATCTGCTGAATGTCATTGTGGAGTAAAGTTGGGAGTAAATTTACGTATTCCGCGAAGTTAATAATAATTAAGGGCATTGAAAATCATACTTCTGATGGTTTAAAAATAGTGTTTGGAAGCATAGCAATATCGATCAGCCATTTTATTCAACCAATGACTAGCTAGAGATTTAAATTTTCAACATGGCCGTGCCATACAAATATTAAGAAAGTTTTTTGAAATTGTGTTCCTATTAAAGCTAATTTATTAGTATCTTAAAGTTTAAGTCCAGTGAATATAACATTTCTAACATGAAGACTCTCTTTGCCATAAAGCTAGGGTTTCCTAGGACAGCGGTGCCCGTATCTTAACGGCCGTAGTGAACGGTGATGCGGTGGACAGCCGTCGTAGTGGTGACTAGAGAGTGGTTTTATTTTTTAACGGTGTTATCAACACCATTTTTATAGGAAACCATTCTCTAGTCACCGTTACGACGGCTGGCAATCGCATTAATGTACACTACGGCCGTTAAAATACGGGCACCGCTGTCCTAGGAAACCCGAGCTTTAGTGAAGCAGTTTTCGTTATTTTTCTCGAAATCACCAAAACGGGAGTTTGCTATCTTTGCTTCCAATGCCCTCAATTGTCATTTGAGTTGATTTTTACAGAACTACAGAAAAAAATAGCCATTTATAATTACTTTACTTTTATATTATTTACTTATATTTAGGTACAAATTAATGAACATTTTTTGTAGATTACGTGTATAAAAAATCACCGCTAGCTACTGGTGTAAATCCCTCTCCAAGCTTTAAGAGATTGTCTCTTGTTTGGAGAGGGAGGAACTGCATTAAATTAAAAAACATAATTTTAAATTTCAATATGTATTGAAACTTTTATGTGCCTTAGATCATTATTTAATAACATAATTATGGTAAATAAAAAATAAATATCAATTTCATTTCATTGCAAATCATGAAATAGCATAGTGTAGTGTATACTACAAGCATGATGTTCATAGAAAAAAAGTATTATTGAATTGTATAAAATAATTTTAAGAATAAACAAACAAACAAACAAACCATCACGAGAGGATAGAACGCCATAACACTCTATCTTGGCATACATACCTCGCTTCCTCTACATTCATACATCTTCTCACGCACGCACGCCGATTATTCCTACTTTTGACATATCCATCTTCAAGTATTTGATGGACTCGATCGTGCCATGTCTTTCTCGGTCTTCCTCGTGTTCTGCATCCGTCAATATTTGCATCATAGATCCCTTTAGCCGTTCTTTCGCTGTCCATTCGCTCTACATGTCCAAACCAACGCAGCACCCCTTTCTTGATTCTATCGATAATGCATGTCTCAGCCTTACACACTTCACGGATCTCGACCCTTGTGCACCTATCATACATCCTTTTACCACCCTGAGGGATCGCATTTCGACAGCATTCAACCTACTTTCATCATAAATTTAAACAAAGAGTAGCCAACAAAAAGCCCTACCAACACACAACAGACAGACTTTTTACAGAATTTCCAGTACTAAACATAAGGCAAATATACTTAAAGACAATTTTAAGGCACTTCCATCAAAAGCCTGACAGACATAATGTCGCACAACAAATTTATGACACTAGGCAAAGACAAAAAACAATACTTTTACTACCAAAGAAAAAAACAAATTACGGACAAAGACACTATAATTTTCTGGCTCCTAAGCTTTACAACTTTTTAGGTGTGAACATATCGGTAAGCAAAATGAAAAACAATGTTTTTAAAACTCTAGTCCATAAATGGATCGCTAAAAAGACTAGACAGGAAGCTGAGGAATGTGTTTCGTATATCAGAATATCATTTTAATTTCATGAAAGTCCTTTCTCATTTTATTCATGTTTTAAAATCTTTTTTTTATATACTTTTTTTAATTTTTCACCTAAAAGTTTGTACCATTATCTATGAAATAAATAATTCACTGACACTCCGGAACGTGACTGTGGGCTGTGGAGTGGCTACATCCATAAATAAAAAGGAAATGTTATTAAATGTCCCTATTTTATAAACATTTTTTTTTGTAATCTATGTATTTGTAATACATATTGGATTAAATAAAAATTAATAAATATAAGTATTGAAGAATACAAAAAATAAGAAAATATTACATAAACATATATTTTCATGAGCATTTGGAACATCATTTATTGTACTTCAGCAAAATATTGAGAAAGAAAACACTGAAAATAAAGATCCTAATTTCATAAGAAGCCATTAACGTCATTAAATTATTACCGAACAAATTATCATGATTATTAAACGTTGATTCATTTCTAAATAAATTACAAATTGAACGTCATGATATGTTACAGTTAGGTAGAATGATCTGTGTCACGCCTAAGCCATTTATCACGATTATCTAATGCAAAATGCAAAAAAACGTGTCTAGATCAGATTCTCGATTGCTATAAACGATCTGATACATACGCGAGATGTTATTGGTTATTTAACACTCATTTAATGCACTTTATTTCATTCTAAAATAATATTCACAATTCAATAAAAATACTTAACAATCGTAACATTTTTTTTTTAGTTCAATAGATATGTAATTAATTTATTTGTATATATATTTTTGTTGATAACAACCCGTCATCAATTGAGATTAATATCATCGTGTACAGTGTACATATGTTTCACATTTCTTGCGTTTTCCTTTTCCACATTTGGTATGTGTTTGTAAGCATTGTTATTTTTTAATATAATATGCATTTAATGTGTTATTTAATTAGTTTAATTTTTTCGTGGTAACATAATAAAAAATGCCATTTATTGTGCTTGGTTTGGGATTATTCAATACATGTACTTGCATATACAAACTCAAATGTGTTGTTAATAATAAATGAGGGAATTATCTAAAGCACACTTAGAAATATTCATTGAAGGGAGTTACTGAGATATTTGCGAAAAGCTTTGAAAAAAGAATTGTGAGATTTCTAATTATGCTTCACCAACTCAATGGAGAATACTAAGTTTGCAGTGTCAAGTATTATTGAAATCCGTTTTTGCAAGATTAAGAGAGAATTTTGAACTACGCTATTATTTAGGTAGGGAGATTTTTATGTATAGTTTATTTTGGCATCAATAACTAGTTTTTCATTTTTGGTGGAGATTTATAAGTTTGCTTCTAATACCCTCAAATATGTACATAAAACATTTAAGTTTGTAATTTATTATATAAATAAAAGACGAGTGGTTTTTTAACCCACAAATTCGGAATATCCAGTGACTGGTTTTATCGCTTTCGCGACATCTTCGAGACTGGTATCTTTATTAAGGAGTTCAATGTTTTTATACAAAACAGAGGTAAGGATAGATAATTCAAAATTATATGAAAGTAAATTAAATAAGTTATTTTTATCTTAAGGATCATTATCAAAAACACGAAGGATGGAACACTAAAAATAAAATACTTAAACTCGTTAAAATGGCTTTATATCAACTCATTAGTTAACCCGGAAAAAAAAGATAATGATCCTTAAGACTAAAATCACTTTATTTAATTTACTTTCATATAATTTTGAATTCTTTATCCTTATCTCTGTTTTGTATAAATACATTGAACTCCTTAATAAAGATACCAGTCTCGAAGATGTCGCGAAAGCGATGCAACCGGTCACTGGATATTCCAAATTTGTGGATTAAACTCGTCTTTTATTTATATAATAAAATCAAAATATACATGTCAAAGTGATACGTAAAATTAACTTATTAGTTTTAATTAGCTAACTAGAATACAAAGAAATTCGCTCAAAATATTGTAATTGAAAAAATAATTGAAAATTAAGTTTTCAAATGCGCACAGGCGGTTTATAAATAAATATTTTTAGCATAAATTAAATTAATTAAAGTCTCGTGTAGTGTCATTTATTTTCTAGCCTGTACTTATTATGCATATTTGTTATGTTTTTAAAATTAAATTGTAATATATATAGAATTGCTAAAACTTATTCGTTTGCATTTAAAATAATTGAATAAAATTGGGATTCTTAAGCAAAAATACTGAAATGAAGAAATTTTATCCATGTATGTAAATGTTATCAACTCATTCAAATTATGTCTTCGGATTCAAATAACTGTTTTTTTTATAAATATAATTATTTTATTGTTTACGTAAAAATATTGATGTATGCTGAGTAATCCTAAATAAAATTAAATTCTATTAAATTATCGGCATTTTCTGTACTAAAATTAGCATATTATTGAATGTAGGCAAATTGATTACATTAAATTTATTATTAATATTTAAAGCATTAACTTTGTGGCCATACATTAAATTTGACCTATTGTCTCGTAGTCATCTCCAAATAAAAAAAAAAAATAAGTGTAAATAATGAACTGACCTTTTGGCAGTAGATTAGGCTAGTTGCGCACTGCACACGTCCGCACACAGATTAGCGACTTAACCCTTTCAACACCACAACAGACCGCGGAGGAAACTGACAGCTGACTAAAGACTGAACCAAAATGCGAACTGAGACCGAGACGCGGCTGGACCAATACCTAATACTGTGCAAGATCTTGTGGGTAGAATTTTTTACACACACTACCGTAACTCCGTGCGAGACGAATCCATAAACAGGGCTGCGACAAAAAATAATCGTGTGTTTCTCGTTGACTATTTTGTGCTCAGTAAATACAATTATTGTGTCTGTACCGAAATCAATTTCGACCTTATTGACGTAATTTAAAGCTGTTTACGTATTAATTTCCCTACAAGGTGGTTTAACGATCGGACAGAAATGGAACCTGTTTTGCAATATAAACATGGTTTAATTTTAAACGCAATTAGTTATAGATGTGGTATTGCGGAATAAGACATTAGTGCTATTTATCTATTGATACCCGAGTTTTAACACTGGGGATATCGATCTTATTGATAGCAAAGTCGAACCGAATAACGAATTTTGATTATAGAAGGTAGAAGGACGATATAGCTCGCTAAAGTTTGCATAAAGTTGACTGCTAGTACGCAAATTATTATACTGTCTTTATTTCCCTGCCCTTATTTTCCGGTTCTCCCGGGGTTGGGCTTCCTTGTACGCAAGCGCCAGGACCTTTTGTCCTGAGTTGTCACAATGGAAACATTCTGTGCTCCTCTCAACTCCTTCTAAATAGTAGACTACTATGTTGCTGGGGGTCTGACTCTACGCCCTAGTTTTAGCTGGGATGTTAAGCGCTCTTCTTAGTGAATAGTTTTCATCTCTACGCATGACGTAAATTATTATACTGTGTTTCTTGTTAATGGTCTTAGATTTTCATGGTCTTTCGGATACTGATTATGTATTTCTGTGTTGTTACGCTGCTCATTGTTTATCCTATTGCCAATGTTTCTGACAACGTTGCAGCGTTCATTATTTGATCTGGTGTATTGCTGTAATGTCTTCTTTTAGTAAAAGTTATATTTGCGTTCATTTACCCAAATATTACAATTTTAAAGGGGCCTAAATACTACTCGTGGACGCTAATGAGAAGGGCTTATTGGTATTGCTCTTAATGTTACGCAATTTGCCCTTTTTTTTCAAAGAAATATTTGTGTTCTTATGATTTACTCAAATATTTTAATTTTGAGGTCATTTTCAACGAGTTTTAAATAACTCACTATTAGAAAATGGGAACCAAGTTGTGGTAGAGCGGGGTGCGAGCACTGTGAACCTCGGACCTCTGATCCGTGAGTCCGCGACACTAGCCACGGGACCACAACCAGGTCCGTGACACTTTGTAGAAGTATACCTTTCAGCAAGATATACCCAATCAAGACTACGCTAACTATTAGAACACCAAGTAAATAATTTTTAAAATGCAATTTTTTTGTATGTACGATGTTCCATTATAATAATCACCTATTAAACTCACGCCCCTCTCTTCATCCCCTTACTCTTTTTTTCAACTATTTCTCCCACAGGATAAAATACTTTCATAACCTAATCAGTGCATGTTTGTCCTAATCAGTGCATGCGTTTATTAAAATGTATGTCGTGTTCTAGTGCCAACTCTAATGTATGGGAGCAAAGTATGGAGTTGGAAAAATAATTATTATAAGTAGGTTTAATGCCGTCGAAATGCGATCCCTCAGGCAAATGTGTAGTAAAACGATGTATTATATGTGCAAAAATGTCGAGATCCGTGAACTGTGTAAGGCTGAGACATGCATTATCGACAGAATCAGGGGTGCTGCGTTGGTTTGGACATGTAGAGCGAATGGACAGCGAAAGAACGGCTAAATGGATCTACGATGCGAATGTTGATAGATGCATAAAACGAAGAAGGCCGAGAAAGATATGGCACGATCAAGTCCATCAAATTCCACTATCTATTAAAACAATTAGTAACAAGAAAATGTTTTAAAAGGCTGTAAAAAAATGGATAGTGGAGCTAGGTAGAAGTAAAATGGATTGTCTCATTCGCCCATACCAATATTGAATCAACTGCTCCACAAGTGTATAGCTTATGTTAGGTTTTTGTTATTTTCATTGTGTGTTTTGTAATATAAATAGTATAGATTTACATAAATACCGTGTTTTTAAAACTGTCTAAATATTTGTTAATAATCTTCGTTTTTTTTTAAGTTCGTCTTCTTTGTTTATTCTCAAATGTAAATTAAAAAAAGTATATTGTTAAGTGTCCTCAGCACGGAAAACCCCAGTGAGGTCACACTATTTTTATTATTAATTATAGTTTGTAAGCAAAAATATGAATAAAGAAATAAATACTTGAAGATGGACATGTCAATAGTAGGAATAATCGGTGTGCGGGCATGAGAAGATGTATGAATGTAGAGAAAGCAAGGTCTGTATGCGAAGACAGAGTGATATGGCGTTCTATCCTCTGACTGCTCTGCGGGAAAATGGCGTGATGGTTTGTTGTTGTTGTGTTGATTTTATATTTTTGTGCAACTGTGGTGAAGGTGTATAGTGGGTTTTGCATGTTGTTTTTTTCTTCTCAGTCTTTATTCAATAAAATATAAACATTAATACAATATTAATATATTACAAAGAAAACTCAGTTTAAAACATATTTTGTCCCGATAAACTATTCAATAATAGTTTGTCATCGGGTGCTCAGACATTAGTTTTAATCAATAAACAAATAAAAGAGTACAGACATAATACTGTATACGCATAAAATAATGAACATATATTATTTTGTCTTTGATGCTTTGAAAAATATTATTAAGAAGAAAAAACTGAACAAACCCAGATAAAAATGGTTTTAAGAAATATTCTTTTAAAAGTAAGAAAATAGAGTAAAATAATACAATTAAAATTAAAGAATAGCCAAATGGCTAGTAAATACTTAAGTTTATTTTAAATATAGGAAAAAAACATAAACACACATGTAAATTGTATGTTTAATTGATGTCCTTATGAAGAGATAGGTGCGTCTCGAAACCGGTAGACATAGAAAAGTCGGTAAGTGGTTAAATACAAATATTTAATTGCATTTAGTAACAAAATATACATTTTAAATTTTGAGCCATCTCAAGTTTAGGTAACCCTGTTTTGTGTTGTTGAAACTTTTTGATCTGCATCGCAAACAGTAGTGGAGTGGGCAGATGCTACTTTCATCTGTTACTGTTCCAGCCACCAATAATATTATCTCTCATCTATTCCTACCTCTCTCCCTATTTTATGACATTATCTATTTCGGTTTCACGATTCTTTTAACTAAACCTATGAGAAATTTGAATTAGCAGTAGTTGGTACTCTTATCTGCATCATATAATAATTGACTTGGAACTTAAGAGTTAAGGACTGGATTTTCCTTAGTGGGAGGGATTTGAGTGATGATTTTCCGAATGTTTGAGTTGGCTGTTTACCATATTGATGTGATATGTGATACTCGTATGTCTGTGTTAACTAATGTCTCGTCACAACTCAACACAGGAATTTTAGTCAAATGGAGTTGGTACACAAGCCTCAAAAAATGTGTAATAGGCAGTTTATAAGTAAATAAATAAACAAAAAAAAAAAGATATTGGGAGACACGTGTCTGCCACATTTTATGAATAATAAAGTTGGCAATTCTGGGTTCAGAGTTCCAAGGTTTATGACAACCTGTGACCCCGCTCTACAACAACTTGATTCCTTTTTTTATACCATTGTTATTTATGACTAAGGAAATAAACCCAGAATTAAAATATTTACCTGAAAAACAAAGTATTTTTTAAACAATATTTTGAGTTTGTCTGAATGTTTGTAAACATAGACTGAATTTTACCACTCAAACAGTTATTAATATTACATATAACATGTTGCAACAGAAATTGAAAACATTTTACAGAAGGGATTATGGAAGTCTAGGCATTTACGCCCGGGCTTACGACCCGTCATTGGCTGGTTTGAGTGGCCAATTTAAACACTACGTAACATTCACTGTTCCGCCTATGTTTTAAATCGAATATTCGAAATACATTTCGTGTGTTTTTCACGATTCGTTGCCTAGTATGTAGGTGAAATAATTCAGCCAGAGGAATCTTATCCGAATCAATAACTTTAAATCAGGTTGTGGTCCCGTGGCTAGTGTCTCGGACTCACAGCTCAAAGGTCCGTGGTTCGGATTCCACTCTACCCCAACTTGATCCTATTTTCTAATAGTGAGTTATTTTCAACTCGTTGAAAACGGCCCTCAAAATTAAATATTTGGGTAAATCATAAAAACGCAAATATAAAGTTTTAAACTCTTTAACTTCACAAAAACTAGCAGTTGGATGAATTGGAGAAATATGGACGTTCAAACATAGGTATACACAGCGCAAAGTGGCCACTAAAACCAGGCAATGACAGGTGCATAGGCCATATAAATACTTCGGTTTCCATATTATTTATTTATTTAACTTCTTGTTTGTAAAATATATTTATACGTAGGTGGGTTTAACTAATAAAATATAAGGTATTTTTTATATAATATAATATTCAAAATGTATTCAAGAGAAAATGAAATAATAAAATTATATTAAAATAGAAAAAGCAATATTTGTAGATAAATTCATTCATATCAATGTCAGTCTTCAATGGAAAAGGGGGATAAAGAAAAAAGAAGTGAGGAGAGATAAAGGAAGAAAAAGGAGATGTATCTTTAGGTGTGATTGATTAATTTATATATATTTAAAATTATATTTGTTTACAAATTTATGAAATAATTATGGCCTTTTAGGTTGTGTCCGCGTTGAGCCGTATTAACAAGAAGAAAAAATACATAGTTAAATAAATTAAGTGATATGAAAACATGTGATATTATAGAATAGCAATCTAGAAAAATAAGTTATTAATAATAGATAATAAGAATTAAACAACAAAGAATAACAATACAAAAAAAACTTAAATAATCAAATGTTAATTATACAAATTTAGTTACAGGCATAATCAAATATTGGCAATCTACCTCTGTCTAAGCTAATCTGCAAAAATGTGTTAGTCGTTTGTTTGAGTTTCCTTCGCGTCTTAATGGAGCGACGGTTGCCATAATTTTTTGCATTTTTATTATTTATTTTATTTCATCAATTTATTTTTAGTTACATTGAGAACATTACACATTATTCTCAACACATTACAAAATATACATATCAGATTTATTAAATGGAAAAGAGGAAAAAAGTCATGTAAAATTGACATACATGTTACAATTTTGGTATTGCCCTCATGAAATATATCGACATCCGAGGCGATACGATTGAATAACACGACTGCTCTACCTACCGGCATAACCTTTGGCAGGTTGGTTCTGCATCGTGGTAGGTAGAACAACCTGTGTTGTCTTTGTCGAAGAATCAGACAGAAATATACCGAATTCGTTCAGAATATCTGAATTATGTATGCGACCACCAATGAGTTGAAAAAAGTGAACACCCAAATAAATATTCCTTCTCCCCAACTAGTAGCCCAGCATTCCTAGTAAGAAGTCAGTCGGGAAAAGCCACAGGTAAAATCCATACTCCCTGAGATACAGATAACAATATTAATTTGCGATGATTAAAGATATAACTAATACAAATATTCTGCAATCGTTCTAACTTATCAAGCAATTCAGAGTTAGCATCTGGATAACATATGTACATCCGCGTAGTCAAGGAGTGGAAGAAGTATAATCGCTTATTTGGACGATTCGCCCCTGCAGTGGAATATTATTGCACATTATTTTCTTACATAAAAACGTGATTATAAATAAAATAAAAGCTATGAAGTTTACGGTATAGCGGTTGGCATATTTGTTGCCAGGTGTTTTGTCGCTCAGTCGGCGTTCCGATAGTACAGTTTTAGTACAGTTTTCCAGTTTTCACGCGGCGCGGCGATGACGCGATCCCAAACTTTCCTCTGATATTGGTACTAAAATACTCGAAACTAAATTATATTATCCACACTAAGTAAATACGCGGCTGCGGAGGGGATTGGAACCGTTCCCAATGTAAACTAGAATATTACATCTCTACAAGTAGCAGCTTAAACGACTATAATAGCCATCCAATCGCTCTCCTCTTCTATATAAAATGTAAATAACGATGCATAATAATAATCATGGTTTATTAACAAAAATAACAAATACTTTATCTACCACATACACACTCAGTTGAATTAAATTATTTATTGACAATTCTTGATGGAATTCCATTGTAATTTTTTTGTTTTTTTTTTTTACAATAAACATAATAATAAAACAGAGTATTAAAAAAATAAAGCATAATTATATATCAATTAAATTCTTATAAATAGAAAAATAGTAAACAAAAAAATCCCACAAAGGCATGGCCTGTTCGTGGGTATACAAGAAAATGTTAATGAATTTTTGCTCCTACAGTAAATAATGGACAGTTATACTATTTTTGTATTACATAAGAAAGAGAAAATAAAATATTCTGTTAAAGATAATATAGTATTTTTTTTATAGTAATTAAAAAAGGAAATAAAAAATATTTAAAAAAACACAAAAATATTCCTTATTATTAAAGGGCAACAAAATAAATCATAGAAAAAAAGAGTTTATATCTTTAGTTTGAATCCAGGAAAGTGCATGATTTTTAAAGAAGGAAAATTTTGAAAGTTTGGAATCAATAAAATTTTATCAGTAAAAAAAGAATTAAAAATTTTTGGGCCTATAAAATATGCGTGTCTCTGTGCGAGCCTCGTTTTACAATGCGGTATTTCTAACACACTATTCCTTCTTTGACTTGATATATTTGAATTACTTGTAAATAAATAATAATAATGATGTAATAACTTATATTAATTCTTCTGTACGTGTGATGTCACCGAACTCCTCCTAAACGGCTTAACCGATTTACGTGCGGTTTTCAGCGAAATAGGTCTTTCGTTTTTATGAATAAATTGTATACTATTATTGTTTTGTCCTTGTTTGTCTTTGCTAAATAGTTTTATGTTTTTTTTGTTCAGTTTCTTGCATTTATGTTTCTTCATGTAACTGTTGTAATTGGTTTAGGCCGTATATATATATAATAAATAAATATGTAAATATAAGTTATTTTATCTATACACACTTAGGTAATAGATTTCTCTGGACCATGTTTAGTCTGCCTAACTAGGTACAACCTGTATTAAGGCAGACATTTTTATTCAAAATAAACAGTAGCATTACTACCTACTTATTAATTTATTATACAGTTATACAATATTAATTTATAATATTTATTATTTAAGAATGTTTTTGAGTAAATTTTCCGATTTTTCTCGATCTTAACCCAGTAAACAGTTTTTTACAAATTTATTTTATTGTATCCGGGTCATGGTTTTGCAATGTTTGAATAACATATAGAATATTTTGGGGCCCAGAAACCTGAAATTTCTTTGCCCGAATTCAGAGTTTGTGGTGGACCCCATGACCCATCCTCTAGTTTGACTTCTGGTAGTGTGGGAGTGTTCCTTTTGGTATTTGGTAGAATAATTTGCTTTCACTAACATTATTATTCTAAAAATATATAATTGCCTTATATCTAAGATCTCAAATTCCTCAAATAACTTGACGCTGGAGTACCTGAAGGGCTTTTTAAAAATTATTTTAATTATTGATTTTTGAGCAGATTCGAGAGGTTTTATTATTGATTTATAAGTGCCTCCCCACACTGTGTAACATTCACTATTCTGCCTATTTTCACATCCACATTTCCTCAACTCTTCCATCTGTTGACTTTTGTGAAGTTTTCAGCTCTTTTACTGAGTGTAAGAAATGAATCTGATGGGATCCATAAAAAGCGAATGCTGTTTGTGAATATTCATTAACAAACTTTTTTTACTCACAAAAAACAACAGCCTTCCATTTTTTTGTATATGCATTCTCGTCAAATACCTCTGGTAGATCGATGATTAAAACATTTGTGCTCCTAACTTTTTCTTACAGATTAGATTGAAGATTTTGATATCTACGAACACGCGCAGTACATAGATCTACATTTCGCTGAAAACCGCACGTAAATCGGTTAAGCCGTTTAGGAGGAGTTCATTGACATCACACGTACAGAATAATTATGCATGTAAAAATGGTGAAATTCAGTAATTTAAGAAAAATCTTAGTTATAAGACTATCAAACTAAGCAAAAAATATTATTTTTATGTATCGTATTATCATCGCTATGATTTTTTAAAATTTTGTAATTTTGAAATTATTCCGCCCGTGACGTCACTAGTTGTCCTCGGTCCTAACTGGTGAGTTGGCTTCCCGAAAATCTATCCAACGCTGTAATTATTAGTTGATTAGCAAGAAATTGTTACGCACTTCAAAGTAGTTCATTTTTTCACACATTTTTCGAGAAACTTCGCCTTATAATTAAATGCTCTAGTTTTTCTTGCGTGTGAGAAAACATTTTTCTATCCAATTTCCCGTAGCGCTGAACTTTCTCATTGTACTACGCCAAAATTATGAATGTCCCGACTTGCTAGAAAAAATCGTGTTAAGTAGGACTCTTACAAAATATGTTTTTTCTTGTAAATATAATAAATAAAGTCCATTTAAATCAATTTTTTCAACGATCAACAATATTAGTAACCTGTAATATTAACTATATAACTTTGATTAGTATTCAGTTTTGGTGTTTGAACCAAAAACTGTTTGTTTTTTTTTTAAATCTCCGTGTCAGCATAAATATAAAGAAATTTTGATAGATATTGTAGACGATTATGGAATAAGAGTTTACTTGTAGTGTTTTTTGTGACACAATTAGTTTTTTTGCAATGTTTGATATTTTTTCAATCCGCTCCGCCGTTGTATCAGTTCCAAATAAATAACCGTTTTTGGTTATATTTATGTCCAAGAACTACAAATCTCGAAAGTATTTTTAGGAGGGTAACCGTGAAAAAAAAAACTTAAACATTATCCGATGCCAAGTTTATACTCTACTATATGTTCATATTAATATATTGAATTATCTTAGATTCAACGCATTCTGATGTTTTCTTGATATCTCTTTATATAAACTGCCGTTAAATAAATATAATTCATGTTCTTGGCACCAGCGTATAAAGGTGTCTCAAAACCTACTTGAATTATATTTTTTTATTAAACACATACAATTAAATTTTGACGGTGTTTTCTTTTCAATGTAAAATATATATTGGCGGCCTCCGTGGTGTAGTGGTCAAGACGCTTGACTCACAGACGGAAGGTTCCGGGTTCGATTCCCGGTGAGAACACAAAAATTAAATGTGATTTTTCTCAAGCCTGGGCGTTCTGTGATGTAATTCACCACTGTAATTGGGCCTCCTGGCCTGTTGTGGTGCAAAAATAAAATAAAATAAAAATAAAATAAAATAAACACGGAGGTTACGTTAATATATATGTATATGCCCATATGAATGTGTTTCATTATTTGCTTTATTTTTTATTTAAAATGTTGAAGGCAATGCAATATTTACTCCGTGGTTTAGTGGTTAAGACTCTTGAGTCACGCACGGAGGGTTCGAGTTCGATTCCCGGTGAGAACGTACTAAATTAAATGTGATTTTTACTTTAAGTCTACTTTTACTGTAATTCATCACGGTAATTGGGCCTCCTGGCCTGTTGTGGTGCATATAAAATAAAATGTATATAAAATGTAGCTATTACTACAATAACGTGTCTATTTATTACGGCAGTGCCGGAAACTATCTGTTGGTCTCCCGACTGTTTGACAGCCAACTGTGTCTCGGTCAACTGTCGATGGCCAATATCTGACGACCAAATGTCTGACGGCTACATTATCTACATCCAAATGTCCGGCAACCAACTGTTTGTTGGTCAAAAATGTCCAGTAGCCAAAATTATTGTTTTTTATTAATATCCCTACAGAGATGAGGTAGATTTTTTTTCAAATTCAGGATTATGGATATTCGAGCGTTTACAGGGCTTATGACCTGTCATTGGCTGGGTTAAGTGGCCACTTTACGTATTTACAACATTCCCCATTCCGCTTATTAGCGAATATCGACACAGGTAACATTTTTTTTTATTTTTTTTAATTTTTGTATATATGTTATTAAATGAGAAACCATTCACAAGCGTGTTGGAGCGCCATCTATGTATTGATATTGAAGTTAAGTATTTTTGGTTACCAATACCAGCTGTCCAACGTTGTACTTACGACGCCTTAAATCAAAAGACCAAACATGTGTTATGGCATTGTCCCTTCTTGAATGAGGAAAGGGAGGTGATGTTCGACGGTCTGATAGATGTTGCCAACAGTAGAAGTTTCAGATTATGCACTTAGTTTGTTAGCTCTTGGGTTTAGAAATGGGAAACTCTCAGGGGTACCCCACAAAATATGCTATTTGAAATTTCCGGGATTCTCGCCTTTTAGAGAATGTGTTTTTTTTTTTTAAGTAATATTTGCGTTCTTATGATTTACGCAAATATTTAATTTTGGGGGTCATTTTCAACGAGTTTTAAATAACTCACTATTAGAAAATGGGAATCGAGTTGGGGTAGAGTGGGTTTCGAACCAGTCCGAGACACTAGCCACAGGACCACAACCCGATAAACGAGTCGACGAGATTTCAGATGGTAATAACGTTTATCTAGGTTATTATGAAGTGTGTCATTGAGGAATTTTAGCCCTACGGAAAATTATGATTAGTAATTTTATATATTATCAAAGGAGTCCCATGTCTCTGGGTATGAACTGAACAAATATGTTGGGCTTTCCTCTCCCGTCAAAGGTAAATAGTGTTGTCTTCTAACCCTTGGAAATGCAATTGTCAAACTTAATACAATCTTTTCACTGCGACTTGATTAAAGTGGTTAATAACCTTAAAAAAGCCATTTTAATCAAATGATTTTGAAATTAATGTTTTGGTGACTTGCACGAAGACGGATGTTAGTATTTTTTTTTAAAGTACCGTAGTAGATTTACATAATAAGCAAGGCGAAAAAAAAGCAACTCCCATTTTAAAAAATGAGAAAATGCCATGTGCCAAATTACCACCATACCATATAATTTGCCAAATCGCGGTGAAAGAGACAATGAAAGCAGTGGAATGTGTAAAATTAAAATCGCGGTTCATAAAATAGTTTTTTTTTTGTTGATTAACTCGTTTATTGAGAAAAAAATCGTATTTAGGAAACCGATAGGAAGATCCACAGTCCTGAAAACGGTTTTCGTGTACATGGAAAGAGTGCTTCTTCTATAATACCAACTGTCTCTCGCCCAAATAATGTCTGACGGCCATATCGGTTATTCTCATACATTTCTCACGTGCGAGCGTGGGGTCGTCTGCGTCTGGGATTAGGACAAAAGCGTGGGTAAACTGTTTGCCCAAAAAAGGCTCCGGCAGTAACAAGAATATACGTGAATAGTGAATAACCATAAAGGCCCGTGTAATTTATCGTATTGGAGTGAATCATAACCGGCGTTCTGGTGCTAGATAAGCGCGGGCGTGCTACACAAGGTAATCTCGCCATACAGGTGATAATTATAAAAGCCGAAGTTTCCGGATTCCTAAAACTAAAGCCGAAATTTTAAAACGACCTTTCTGTTTTATCGCATTTATGGCTTTTTAGGCTCTGCCCGTCTTAAGCTATATTAGTAATTAACAATAAAAAATACATATAGTTTTCTTGTTCTTATTCTTAGTGGTGGGGGTCAGTGCTATGCTAGCTTCTGACGTCACTGCGACCTGTGAAAATCTATTATGACGGGCCCCCGTGAATAGTTCTCGCCCTCCAAGCCCAGGTCTATAAAGAGCCTGGCTACTGCGTGGAAAGCGAGAGTTTACATTTTGATAAACCTCCCCCTCCAAGCCCAGACCCGTAAAGTATCGGGCTATTGGGTATGGGGCGAGCTCTTTAACATCTTCAGGTTTAACTAGTGGTCCCCCGAGGATAAGACTCATTTTATGATGTAAAGCATCATATTTACTTTTTTTTTTTTCAAGAATTAACGGTACAAGTACCTTTTACATTACATACATACATAAGTATTTACAGTGAAGTATATACAGTAACAACTTTTTCAATGCTTACTTAGAAAGAACATAATTAAAATATTGATTCCACACTAAAATGTTTTACAAGTTTATAAGCTGTAAATTTCAATAAAAATATGTCACCTAAATCCGAATGTTTATTACCCTGCGCATGTAGACGATTCAGTACTGAATTGCTAGAATATATTGAGATATGATTGTTGCAGTGATAAAGTTGAACTAGCCTAGTCACTCTAACTGGTACTTTAAAACCAATGAGGGCCAAAATTTCAGGGCTGTCCAATACTGAATTAACGATTTTAAATAGAACTAATAAATCATTAATCGTTCTCCTGTCCCTTAATTTAATCAAATTTAATAAATAATCATAGTTACGAAATTCATTACGTATTCCTAATTTAAAATAAACATATCTCAAAAACTTATTCTGAACTCTTTTTATGGTAATTTGGTGAGAGGCATAATAAGGGCTCCATATTGTAGAATTATACTTCAAGATGCTTCTCACCAAGGAGGTGTATACATTTTTTTAAGTGTTTATATTTTTAAAGTCCTTAGTGATGCGCAAAATAAACCCAAGCGTCTTCAAAGATCTACTACTAATATCATTAATGGGACTGATAAAAGACAATTTTTGATCAAAAATCACACCCAAATCCCGCATCTCAGTAACTAAATCCAATGCAGTGTTACCGATTGAGTAGTCAAATAAAATAGGATTTTTTTATCCTGAAAAATCTCATGATATGGCATTTTTTTTATATGCAATTGAAGGTTGTTAATAGAACACCATACAGATAACTTATCTAAATTATTTTGCAATATAGCACAATCATCAACATCGTTAATAGTCCTAAAAATCTTCATGTCATCTGCAAACAATAATACTTCGACTCCTTCAAATATGTCAACTATATTATTTATAAATATTAAAAACAACAATGGGCCCAGGTGCGATCCCTGTGAAACCCCGCTAGTAGCAAGAAAAGGATTTGATAAAGTATCACAAATTTTCACTATAAGTGTTCTCTCAGTCAAATAATTTTTAAACCAACACAGCATTGGACCACTTACACCAAACATTGATAATTTTTGTATGAGAATCTTATGATCCACATTATCAAATGCCTTACTGAAATCTGTATATACAGAATCAACTTGCTTCTGCAATAAAAACGAATTAGAAATATAGTCTTCATATAAAATTAAGTTAGAGAGAGTCGATTTTGACGACATGAAGCTATGTTGGGCAGAACTTATGATATTATTTACATTATGTGATATTTTATATAAAATAATTTTTTCAAAAAGTTTAGAGATAGCTGATTGCATACAAATAGGCCGATAATTAGTAACATCAGTCCGATCACCCTTTTTGAATATTATGTGTATAGGTGTTTCCTCATCTGCACTCCTCACATTATATCGAGATGTTTCGGAAAGGTTCATTGTAGCATACATATAGTAACTAAAAATAAATCATTATCACATATATGAGACAATTCCTTCTTACAGGATACGAACTTTCAAAAATCCTGACGGGACATGATTTTTTCAAATTTCATTATTTGTTAATAGACTAAAACTAAGCCTAAATCATTTTTTTATTCCAATTTTTATGCATCGTATTATCAGCGCTATGACTTTGTAAGTCTTGTTTTTTAGTTTCTGAAATAACTCCGCGTGTGACGTCAGAGGTTCTCTTCCGCCCTGTCTCAGATCCGCTCATTCTCGATCAGTTCTGCCATCGGTTCATTGACGGCAAGCAAACCGAAAATCTTCCATAACTCTCTTATCATTGGTTGATTCCTCATTATCCCGAACTCCCTGTATTTTAATGTATTTTTTTAAATATATATTTTTATCCCTTTTCTTTCCTTGGTTCCTGTTTCTCTCTCCTTCCATCATCTTTATCTGATTGCACATTCCTCATCCTTTAGTAACATAATGTACTTTTTTAAGTTAATATGTATGTGCAAGCCTTATCTCCCAATTAAACCCAGCTGTTATTTAAAAAAAAAAAATTGTCTTTATATATATTTTTTTTTTTACAATATACATAAGAGGTAAAACAGCGTTTAAAGAAAAAAATACGATAATTAAATAGCAATTAAATACATATTAACAGTAAAAAAAGTAAACAAAAAAATCCGACAAAGCCATGGCCTGTTTATTTATTTATTTATTTATGTATTTATTAACGGACATTGTCCATGTATACAATTTATAAGGTTTAAATATTACAATAAAATAATAGTTTAAAACATTTTTAAAAAAAGAAAGAAGCATTGACAAACATAAGGGACATCGAGACAAGATCTGGACTATTTATTTAGTGCTCGTTTAAATCGTTGTAAACTTAAACCAAAAAAGTCCAGATCTTGTCTTGAGTTAACAATACGACAAAGGCGGGTCATTGGAGAATTTAGACCATATTTTGTTATTTAGGCCTGTTCGTGGGTATACAAGAAATGTTTATGATTTTTTTTCTCCTATAATAAATAGACAGGTATAATATTTTTGTAAAATATAAGAAAGAGAAATGAAAATTGTCTGTAAAAGATTAGAAGGTACTTTTTTTATTTTATAGTAATTAAAAAAGGAAATAGAAAATGTAAAAAAAAAAACATAAAAAATATTCAACAATGTTTGAGTATTAAACCAGCAGCCAATGACATGTCATAAGCCATGTAAATGCCTAGACTTCCATATTCCCTTCTCAAAAATGTTTTACCTCTATGTTGAAATAAATTTAAATAAAAATATTCCTTATAATTAAAAGACAACAAAATATATCATACAAAAAAATAGTTATTTTTAAAAGAAGGTAAATAATTAATTAATTAGGTTTTTTATGGATATTGTTTCGTTTTTTAGTAGAAAATTTTGACTAACTCTTCTTTTGACCAGTCTGTTTTTTGGTTGGCTGAAAGATATTGCTTTAAGATAAAAGTTCGCCAAGCACTTATTTTTTGAACTTGAGATTTTAAATAAATATAGCATAATATTATTTTATACACCGAATAAAAGCGTACGTTATTATTACCATAGCTTACTATTCCAATATCTCCGTTAATTTTATTGCGATTGTCGTAATAGTTATTTTTATCAATCATAATCCCCACTTATAACTACATATGAATTATTCAGATAATCCATCGATCGATCAAATAAACCTTGGCAGGTATTGTGACGTCACTGAAAAGCCAAATTAATGACAATACAAACAGGGACCATTATTCGGGAGTCGAATTACTTGAGAGTAAATTAAAATGGACGCCGGTGAATTCATACATTGTCAGATATCTTTTCTGATATAAAGCGCATTAGACTAATCGCTTTATCCTTGGTCCATTAAAACCTTATATCGCGAATTCTGAAATGATTCTTTGATTGACATGTTTCATTAATCACGTCAACTTGTGTGGACTGTGAAAAACGAATGCGTTTTAAACCATAGGAACATATGGAAGAAATAACTAGTGAAGAAAATTATTGATAATATAAATTTCATTTCATCAGCATGAAAAATTAATTATCTTTTGTATACATATTATTACAATATTAATACATTATAAAAAGAAAAACTCGAAAGTATTAAAACATATTTTGTCCCGATAAACTATTAAATCAATTTAAATATGAACAACTTCCTAGGGAGGAAATCCAGCCAGTCTGCAAGCATTTGGACATACTCAAACAGTGTTATTAAATAATAGTTTGTCATCGGGTGTTCAGACATTAGTTTAAATTAAAATAAGTATAAATGTATTTTATAACTACAGTTGAAATTCGTTTACAAAATAAATAATAATCTCTGGATATAAATATTATTTTTTTTACAATAAATACTAACTCACCAGTTCGTCAGTATAAATTACAAATTAAATTTTCACCCTTTTTTAAAAAAGCATCTAATTTCATTTGCTTTGATTGTTGCTTCTTTTTTTGCAGAATCATGTCATTAACTACAAATATTTAAGTATTCTTTTAATTTAAACAATAATAAATAAAAATATATACAATCATACCTTTTTATTTTTCTTAAACAAAAAAAACGAAAACTAATTCGGAAACAATTTCACACACACAATAGGCTGCTCACGTGCACGGTAATATAATAAAACAACGTGTAAAAGTGTGTCCGCTTTTGAATCGTGGCGCCTACTATCGCGTCGTCTGGTGTCTGCCGAACCGGGGAATCCCACGCCGGCACCAACCGGCGTGATTGTAAATCGGCGTAAATCGAGCCGGCGCAAAACGACGTCTAATTGTATTAACAAATAAACAAAAATATAGGCTAATGACAGCTTTCTATATATTACCAAATACAATGCCAAAAAATAAGAAAAAAAAAAACATTTAAAAAACCACTCCGTATCATTCCACTCCTAAAAAAATATAATTTTACAATAAAAATAAAATAAAAAAATAATTAAAAGAAAATTTTTTTTAGTTTACTCGGTCATAAAAATCCTTTCGCCGGCGAATCCATACGGCACTTGTAGCATAAATTTTGCTGCCTGTGATTTTTAGAGAGTTCTAATTTTCAGGATCTTTAAATATTTTCAGTATATGGTTTTGATAGAAAAAAAACTATTTGCCATGGTTAAATTTCATTAAAATTCCACGGGGGGGGTAGTTTTGGATTTGATTATCGCCATCTTCTTCTTTGAATCTACATAATTCAAACACGTATTTTCTTTGATTTTGTGTAAATTTACAATCGAGATACGCATTGCATTATTGTTCCATTGCAAGGACTAAAATATTTCAATTAATATATTTATATTAGCAAGCACTTTTGTTGCTATTGCGAATTATGAATTCGAATTGCTTATTATGAAATCGCTCCTATGTGTGTTTATAATATATTCTCAGTATACAGCGATATACCCAAATATAAATGATAAATACCAATGATTCATCGGTCTGCTTGTGGTCAGTTTTAATAAGATGTAACACTGAACTTGATAACGTTAAACGCAATCAATATTGTTTACAAATGACCCACTTTTGTGACATTCTCTGCGAGTAAATTGTGGTTAATGGTACGTATTAGTGCATTACATATAAACATTATAAGAATACAATTCGTCCATGCTCTCTGTAGCTCCAAGACGTGTTGAAATATTTTTATTGCACAGCATTTTTGCAGAAAATAAACAACTTAGGCCGGGTTGTTTGATCAGTAGTAATAGTTTCTGATCAAAAGTAATAGAGTTTTGAAAAGTATTCATTTCATGCATTACTAATTATCAAGCAACCAAGCCTTAAACTAACTATCCACAGATACATATCGAGACAGCATACGTAACCCCTTTACTATCTCTATCTACCTCGATATGACGAATTTTGATATACCGATATGTCGATACGTGTTTTCAGGAAGATAAATATCGATAAAAAATATATATATTCATTTTTCATATTAGAAATATTTCTTCTAAAATGTTTCCATTGCCCACATGCACCGTTAGTATCTACATTTTTCAAATCCACCAAATACATGGCACTGAAACCTTACTCCGCGTTCAATGCTAAATTAAAATTAAAGTATGTCTCTTTCGTATTTTAAATGGGCTTCTGTGACAAAAAGTAGCCACTTCAACATTATTTAAAATTTAAATAAGTCGCAGCTAAAGCAAATTATAGGGCAAATTATTATAATGTTTCCCATATGTATTTGGGTTTTGTGTCGTTGTTTGATTTGTTTGTTTACTACGTTCTTCTTCCTTTCCGAGGTGGGATCTGGAGCGTGCGGCCGCGGTCTCAATTTGGAACTAAGACTGTATCAGTCATACTGGGAAATTAGAAAAAGGTGATTGTACTGATCATGTGTATTTGATTGATCACAAATTGACAATACTGCAGTGAAGGGTACAATGAAAGCTTTTAAAGTTTCTTTGTTTTGTTATTTCAGCGGTTTGATTGTAAAGAAATATTAAATTTTCGCTTATTTGTTATAAAAAAATTATATTGATATGCGAAACTGAAGAAAGACTCGAGTCTTTATGAACAGTTTCGGGAAAGGGGTGGATGCTTTCATATCCCACCTGCTGACAAGCCTCAAAATAGAGACTTAGCGGGTTATTCCTTTTTAAAAATATATAAAAAAGTAAATAGTTCTACAAAAAACCTTGTCCCAAACTCGGCGTTAAATTAAACATATTTGTGGTTTCTTTCCCATAATTACGACGGCAATAAAATTAATCGAGTTCTAACATAATGTTCCTTTTATTGCGCGACACCCGATCTCAGTGCCAATCTGCGGCCACCGTAAGTCACCCTTACCTTGGTCCTCGGTACCTCATTCCATAATAATACAAATGTATTATATCTTATAACATACATTTGTTAATTGGACCGAGTAAGCACCGCATCACTTACTATGAGACTAGTTTTAGTACGCGTCACCAGTCACCAGCTGTATGAACTATGATGGATTGTACCCGAAGTCGGCTGTGACAGTAAAGGACGCTGAGTAACATGGAAAATTATTATTAGTTTGGAAAATCGTAACAGCCCAACTTGCAAAATGTGGCGACATTGTCGAGTCTTTTTTTAAATCAAAAATTTGTTCCAAATCGGAATCAAATTGACATAAGCGGACTACAAAGACAGCAAAATAAAATATTAACGTTAGTATACGACCTCCCTTATCTAACGGCATCTAAAGAACTCTTTAAACAAATTAAACAATTATATGGTACTGATTTCTTTCAACTAGAATCCTTAAAATGTATTCATAAATTAGCCACTGATGTAATTATTGGTAAAGAACTAAAACTTGAAAAAATTGTAGTAAATATGGACGCAATACGAGAATATCGGAACAATATCATATAAAATAAAATAAATAAAATAAATGAAATAAATGAAATAAATAAAATAAATGAAATAAATGAAATAAATGAAATAAATGAAATAAATGAAATAAATGAAATAAATGAAATAAATGAAATAAATGAAATAAATGAAATAAATGAAATAAATGAAATAAATGAAATAAATGAAATAAATGAAATAAATGAAATAAATGAAATAAATGAAATAAATGAAATAAATGAAATAAATGAAATAAATGAAATAAATGAAATAAATGAAATAAATGAAATAAATGAAATAAATGAAATAAATGAAATAAATGAAATAAATGAAATAAATGAAATAAATGAAATAAATGAAATAAATGAAATAAATGAAATAAATGAAATAAATGAAATAAATGAAATAAATGAAATAAATGAAATAAATGAAATAAATGAAATAAATGAAATAAATGAAAATGAAATAAATGAAATAAATGAAATAAATGAAATAAATGAAATAAATGAAATAAATGAAATAAATGAAATAAATGAAATAAATGAAATAAATGAAATAAATGAAATAAATGAAATAAATGAAATAAATGAAATAAATGAAATAAATGAAATAAATGAAATAAATGAAATAAATGAAATAAATGAAATAAATGAAATAAATGAAATAAATGAAATAAATGAAAATGAAATAAATGAAATAAATGAAATAAATGAAATAAATGAAATAAATGAAATAAATGAAATAAATGAAATAAATGAAATAAATGAAATAAATGAAATAAATTAAATAAATGAAATAAATGAAATAAATGAAATAAATGAAATAAATGAAATAAATGAAATAAATGAAATAAATGAAATAAATGAAATAAATGAAATAAATGAAATAAATGAAATAAATGAAATAAATGAAATAAATGAAATAAATGAAATAAATGAATAAATAAATCATTATTGAACAAGACAAGGGCTGGCAGTCGAGGTCGAGAACAAACCGGGCTCCGATGACAATGGGAAGTTAACAGTTATCTTTAATTTTATCTACAAAGTAAAATTAAGTTTGCTTTGTGAAAAATAGAATGTTCAATATTTTTTTTCTAAATATGTTAAACTACATGTTACCGATGAAGATATTAAAATTTTTTGTACAAATATATACATTTTTAAAGAATTAATTTTAATTTTACTTTATAGACAGTCGAAGATAACTCTATTAACTTCCCATTGTGATCGGGGCTCGAGGACTGAAGTAATGCAATAAACTACCAGCGCTGCTATTCCGAACGCTCTCGCTCTCGCGGAAAACACTTTTTTCAAATCACACCGCGTATTTACACAAAATGCGGGGTATAAAAGCTTTTTCGACGGCCGCAAGAGCGTTTGAAATACCAGCCCAGACAAAACCAAACAAAAGACTCAGACAACCTTTATAAAAGATTACAACCTTCACAAATATTAAAATATTATCATTAACAATAGAATATGAATTAAAAAAAGGAAAAAGATTTTTTAAATTAATGTAATCCGCGAGGGCTTATAAATAAATTTATCATAAAAAACATGTTGCGCAGTAATATAAATATTTTTTTTAAAAGCCTTTGATGTGCCCGAGATAAATCTTATGCTAAAAATATTCTGCTTGACAGATTTGGAGAAATACGTCATCACCTTTTTGCCCAGGGCCATGAGTAGAATGTAACAAGGGCAAGGAATAATTTCCAGTAAAAAAATTTTTTTTGCTAACTATTATTCCTATAAAAGATACTTTTAAATTTGTAATATTAAATTCCCGCAAAAACGGTAATTCCATTGACCACGCCCCCAATACGTCTCGATTCATGTTTATTTGTTCCTGCCATTGAAATTTGTGTTGAACAATATCATGAATCTTGACAAAAATCAAGGCCAAACACGTCGCGTTTTTCTACGAACGTATTTTTATTGATTTTTTAAACATTTAAATATGAAAACATTTCTCCACAATATCCATATTGATTTTGAATATACGATTAATTATTCTAAATCCATTTCGTATATTTTTATCGGTATTCGTAGTTCGTAGTATGTGATATTTCCCTTTTGCGGTGAAATATCTTCTGTATCTATTTTTTTTGTAATTTGAAAGATGCCAATAATATTATCATGTCGGTAATTTTATTTTATTAACACTTGATATACGTTTTATATACAGCGTGTTCTTTAAACCCTGTCACATCCGAAACCACGATGATCAGTATGAGCAAGAAGACATATTGGCACATTAAAATAAGTTTTTAGAACGAATAAAGTTTAAAAAAAAAATATTAAAAAAAACAAATGGTTGCTAATTTCTGCAGGAGTGAAACGAGGAGGGAGGAGGGGGGAGTTTGACATACCGTAAACCGTCTGCGCCCCCCTCGCTTCTCCCCTGCAGAAGTTAGCAACCATTTGTTCTTTTTAATATTTAATTTTTACAAATTTTCTTCGTTTTAAATTATTTTTTTTTAATATGCCAATATGTCTTCTTGCCCATACTGATCATCGTGGTTTCGGATGTGAGAGGGTTTAAGGAACACCCTGTACATATATAAGGGCGGGCATATTGCCTGAAGGCAATTTCTTCCTACCTACCCAAACCGTTCAGTTTGAGAAAATTACAAGTACATGGACATATTCTAGGTATTAAAACGGAATCTTATATTTTTGTACAAAATTTGAAACAGAAATTAGCTGAAAATCTACAATTTACTATGAAGAGAGGAGAGGGGGTGGGAAGGAATTAAGAAAAAATAAAAATCTAAATTATTTAGACAGTGATTTTTCAATCTTGATGTAATTTTTTTTTTAAAGGAATAACCTGTAAGCCTCTATTTAAGAGGCTTGTCAGCAGGTAGGAAAGAAGGGATATGGAAGGAAGCTATGAATAATACACCACAACGCTCAAACCAATTGGGAAAAAATCTTTGCTGGATTTTTCCTTGCAACTGGCGGGAATCGAACGACGCGATTTCAGTTTCACAGTTGGCCGTCTAACCAACTGCGCCACGGCGCCTGCCGTAAAAAAAGGGGCGTCTCTAACATTAGCGGGTAGATTATTCCACAGTCGAGCAGCTACTACTAAAGAAGAGGCAAAAAAAAATAGAGCGGTGAATGGGTATTAAAAGCGTTCTCTTGTCACTAGAGCGAAGAGATCATCCATATTGCGATTTTACGCAAAGTGATTCATTCGGTCCCACCTCACACCTACACCTAGTGGATATAATATATATGTATTTATAAGTAACAAAAGCAGTTAATTAATTATGTTCTGATAGTAGTATTTGTTTAGCCCAAATTCTCATTAATACGGGGTTTATCTGATGGTCTTTAATGGGGTAACGTTGGTATTGTATATTAATAATATGTACATATTTACATAACGAACGCAATACATTCCAATAAAGATTAACTATCTACGTTTTAGTATGGTGGAAGTTACAAAACCTGCACACAACACGTGAATTTCTATAAACAATGCCTGCAAAATTGGGTCAGATTGATGATATACGCGAACACTCACTTCGGGTGCTTTGTCGAATGTGGGTCAGGTTAGGTCGGGTAACATTACTTGCAAATAGTGAATATTTTTAATGGAAAATATTTCCCAACAGGTACTGGATTTACCTTGTATGTAGTTTATTGAGATAGCTATTTAAGCAGAAATTGAGAGAACCTCTTATGGATGTTCAAACGTAAGCAGAATAGTGGTACACAATATGTAAAGCGATCACTTACAACAGCCACTATCATAATGACATGACTACAACTCTCGACTCAATGCACAGTAACATAAAGCCCGCTTTCATTAGAGACATCCATCGGTACAGTACTCGGTCAAAAAATAATATTTATATTGGATCTGTGAAGTCTACGAAGTTTGGTACTAGATCTTTACAATACATAGGTTTCGAGGATTTAAAAAAAAAAATTCAATCTTAAAGTAGGGCACACATATCATACATATTGTTATGTGTGTTCTAATAATAACATTGCAAATATATTTAATTAATAAATAATGTTAGTTTATCCAGAGAATGCGCATCTTGAACATATAACTTTGAATATTTTACCGTTTTTGCTTGTATATATAATTTTTAATACTATTGAAATGTTTGATATTTTTTTAACCTGTATTGGGTGCGCATATTTTGTAATTAAAAAAAATCTTTTTTTATTCTGGTAATTTTTAACATTTGCACTCTCGTACTAGTTCGGTTTGTATATATACAATATACATACATGTAATTTTTAAACTTTTTCTATTTTTTAATTTTTCTTTCCCAGATTGTATAATGTATACATCATTTTGAATTTATTTCTATACCTAGTATTACGTTTATTTTGTTATTTTTAAATATTTTTCATACCCTTTTAATTTGTAGTGTATCGTTATTTTTATTCTGCTTTTGTAAATAATGTTATAGTTTAAAATATAAAAACGTCTTTAAATAAATATAGTTATCTGTATGTGCCTAAATGAGTTTTTTTTTTAAAAAAAACTCCTGGGGAATATTATATAAAATTATGTATAATATGTTTTCAATTTAATAAAAAAATTAAAAAAATAAAAAATAACAGATCAAAATATGAAAATATATGTTTATGTTATTTACAAATTTGTATTTTTTAAAAAACTTTTTAACTTTATTCTAGAGGCTTGGCAGGTGAGAAAGAAAGGATATGGAAGGAAAAAACCGGCAATCTATCACAACACTCAAATCACTGGTTAATTCATAAGAACTTGTGACGTCATTTAAAGTACGAGTAGTTCATTTTTTATGCATTTTAGAAAAACTTGGCCGTACAATTGAACGCTCTAATTTTTACCGCGTATAAGAAACCATTTTTAATATCCAATTTCCCGTAGCACTGAACTTCCTCATGGTTGTCTTCGCATCAAAAAAGACTTATCGCGCTTTGTGCGCTCATTTAATAATTATTTTTTAATGATGTTTGTTGTAACAGTAATCTGTTCATCCCAATTCAACACTTTAGTCCCATTGAGTTGAGACTTGTATCCACATAAGATGTACATAAATAAATTGATAATTTGGAAATGATAAGTGTAAAGACTTTTATAATTTTACTAGCTTTTACCCGCGGCTACGCTGACGTGATACTAGGGAGAAATCACTTAAGTAATTCATTAAGCAATTTAAAAAATCCAAATGAAATTATGTATTTTTTCGGTACAGACAGTAGCTTGTATCGATTGCCGGTCCACCAACTATTGCTATGAAAAAAATACGACTATCCGTTAGTCCATGGCGATGTCGCATCGAAAACGTTGCTTATTTTTGAAATATTGTATATTTTTAAATTGTATTTTTTTTTAAATTCTGAATGAAAATTAAGTATCCTATTTTACTTCACACCTTTTCGGCTACCCCTATGCAAAAAATTATGTCAATCGATCGCTCCGTTGAGATGTGAAGGAAACACAAACGAACACACTTTCGAATTTATAAAATATATCAATAATATTAGTATGGATTTGTACTAAGTACCTATTAAGAATACAATTCATATTGTATTTTTTTAATATTTAAATAGTCGATTTCAAATTTACTCTTTTTTACAACCCACCTTACCGCCTAATCATTTTCAAATAATGTTGATCACATAGAATTAAGAATAGTCCAGAAGGAGCGTAGAATCATATTTGAATACATCGGACTGTGTCCAATAATCCCCCTACTATGCCCCACTTTTGCCGCGCGCATTCGTGATGTCGCCGCGTAATGTTGCTTGATGAGAAAAAAATAATCATAACACAAATGTAAGGTAAAAAAAAAGCAATCTGTTAATTTCTCTAAAATTTTATTGTGCACGCGGAAATATTGATTGACACAACAGAGTAGATAAGTAAAGGGTCATTTAATAAAAGTAATTAAATGTATGAACTTTAAACTTAAAATATAAAACAAACTTTATTTCACATAAAACGGATATTTTTATATCATGTTAAATAATATTTGATGTTTTAAAGATACTGTCGTTCAAATGTCCCCCACGGCGTTGTTTAATCTGAGGTCTAATTTTCATTAGTTCTTGCATTAGATGAGCAAAGTAGGGTAAATAAATTTACTACCCTGGCAACACTAACGAAATTTCCATTTTGTTTCTTCGCAATCTGACAGATGGAAAAATAATTCAAATTTAAAAGAAAACTTAAAAATTTAAGTAATGCATTTGCTACTTAAACATTCGTTTGCTAATTACACGTGAAATGTGATACCATTCTGTTTCTTTAAGATCCTAGCCGTATTTCTACACTTTGAAAGGACACAACACGGCATAGTTGAATTCAAATCAGGAGTTGCGTACTGAGCGACGTCTACGAAGAAACTAATGGGTCAAAACGTAAACCTACTTATTTATAAGTAGTTTAGTCGCCTTCTGTTTTATGTGCGTATGCGGTTTCTGAACTATTCTTAATTCTATGGTTGCTCAGCATATTTTTTTTGTTTCGGGATGAAAAATAAGTATCTTATTTTACTTCTCACCTCCGGCTTTCCTTGTGCAAAAAAATATGTCGATCGGTCGCTCCGTTGAGACGTGAAGGAAACACAAACAAACGAACAAACACTCTTTCGCATTTATAATATTAGTTTGGATTATTAGGAACACCCACATTCTTATCGTTGACTATTCAACATGAATTTACAGGAGTTATTTTTGTGAACATTTCTTGCACAATTTTCCTGGCGCCGCGACGTTGCATTTCACATATGTAAGTATTTATTCCGACGCCAGTTTATATTCATGTTCTAGAGGTCTAACCTTAGATTATTACGCTAGTTTCAGAATATAATATGTAAAACGTCAAAACAATAACACGAATACATAGAATTAAGAATAGTCCAGAAACCCCATACGCGCATCAAACAGAAGGCGACTAAACTACTTTTAAAGGAGTAGTTTTACGTTTTGACCAATTAGTTTCTTTATAGACATCGCCCAGTATGCAGCTCCCGATTTGAATCATTTTTGTACACAAATATAGGTTTTTTTTATAGACAGTCGAAGATAACTCTGTTAACGTTTGCATTGTAATCGGGGCCCTGATTTAAAAAAAATAAAAAAATATTATTAATAAAACATAAAATACAAAAATTACATATTATACTCCCAGGAGTTATTAGAAACTCATTTGGGGCCGTACATAAGAAAAAACATTTTTTGACAATACATAATATCATACAAATTAATACATCCAAAATAAAAAGAAAACATTATTGTATAAGAAACATAAAACACCATCTTATATAAACTACGTTATTATGAATATCAAAAAGATTTAAGAAATATTTTTTAATTGCGACACTTCTGGATTTTTTATTAAGTTTTTCATGTCTTAGCTAATCAGGCAGTTTATTATATTCGGAATGGACAATATTTTCCAAGCCCCTACTGCCAAACTTTGTTAAGCGAAACTTAGACACATGAAGATTCCTTGAATAACGCGTATTGTAATAATGAATATTATAACCAAATGTGTGTTTTAAATTTGATAAATGTACGATCTTAATTCTCAACGGGCCTTACTCGTAAACTTGGTATAAAGTTACGCCTAGGCATGGTGGTAGAATACGAATGGGAATATCATCCTTATTATAGTGGTAGAACAAGGATGATATTCCCATTCTCATTTTACCACTATGCCTAGGCGTAGTTTTATACCTGGATTAAAAGTAAGGCCCCACATGTAAACTATTTACCTGCCCTCGTTGAACTACTTAACTGCCCTATAGGTACAACCCCGTACGTAAAAATAGTATGCAAAAATACTTGTGTGTCAATCCCCGCAAACTGCGGCCAGGCACGCAATAAATTTAGCGCATAAAGTAACTAAACCAATTGAATCATGCACTATACGTTTTTCTGGGTTATGCCGTGTGTCGTTAGTACTATTTACCGAGGTTTCGGATCACATTGCGGCTATTTTTTTTTAATCTGCCAAGGACCAGGACCCTCTCGAAACTGACGGTATTTTTTAAATATTTATTTTTATTTTTTTATTTTTTTGTTTTTATTTATTTATTTAAAACACATTTTTACGAACAATATACTTATGCAATCTTATACTTACAATCTAAGCTGACTTATAAGATATACATTTATCAAAAATATAATTTCAAAAAGTGAATTGTAAACATATTTATAAACAATATATTTAGTAGATCGGCACTGCTAAACAAGTCATACAGGGTGTTCTTTAAACCCTGTCACATCCGAAACCACGATGTTCAGTGTGGGCAAGAATACATATTAGCATATTAAAAAAATATTTAGAACGCAGAATCTTTTTAAAAATAGAATATTAAAAAAAACAAATTGTTGCTTACTTCCACAGGGGAGAAGCGAGAGGGCGTGTGGTTATGGTTGTCAAATCTGTCAAACTCCCCCCTCCCCTCTCCTCGCTTCACCCTTGCTTTTGTAAATTTTATTCGTTCTAAAAATGTATTTTAATGTGCCAATATGTCTTCTTGCTCATACTGATCATCGTGGTTTCGGATGTGACAGGCTTTAAAGAACACCCTGTATAGACTGATTCTCAGCAGCGCTGCATGCATTAGATGTGTTCAATTTATAAGTCGCGAAACGGAAATATTTTGACATTTAATATTAGGTGTTCACGGATGTTTCATTGTGATCGCGAATACGATAATCAACCATGGTGAGAAATAGTTATCACGTCGCTTAATAACACGTCAATAGTTATTTGTGATTGAGCTCCAGGTATAAAAAACAATACTTAGTAACCATCTCTACGTTTTCGTGTCACTATTTTTGAAATTATTTTACTCTATAGGGCATGTATTATGAGTCCTTGGCCGGCGCCACTTTGACGGTATTAAATGTATTTATAACGATTGATTATACCTACATAAAATAATAATAAACGGGAATAAATTCCTTTAGAAACTGCCATGTAATAACTATCTGTGATAACTAATAAACTAATCTATGATTTCAGATAGCCGTCGTGGCTATATATTTTTTTAAACTGTTGAATCTTATCGATTTAATTCGGCTTAATTTTTCAGCAATTATAATTTTATCAGTTTTTGCGTTAGGGTGAACTTTACGCTATGATGTAATTACAAATATTAATATACATACGTCCATAAAGGCTTTTACGGTCACATTAATCAAAATCTTTTATCATCACCAAACATTCAAAAGAAATTTATAAGGAGCCTGGAATATCGTTTTGGTAACATTGAAAATGATTACGGCGCATCTTTGATCAATTTTAATATAGAATCACTACAAAAAAGGCGCCTTAGATATGATTTAATTTTTCTTTTCACAATTCTCAATAACATAGTTGATTCGCCGTATCTTTTACAAAATATTGGTTTCCGTTGTCCTCTTCGCTATACTAGATTAAATTCCCTTTTTTATGTACCAACTTGTAAAAACAATTATACCTCGAATTCATTCATTAGACGTACCCGTAGACATTATAACGGACTCAGTATTGATGTAGACATTTTTAACTGCACGTTGCATTTGTACAGAAAATTTCTTCATGGGGTCGATTATTTGGGATAGTTGCTGAATGTACATCTTGAGTGGTTTATGCTATGTATATGTGCCACATGTAATGTATATGTTTGTGTATGTTTTATATGTGCGTTCATGTGTGTGCGTGGATGGCTCGGAGTGTACATTCGGTATTTTTATTTATTTTAATTTATAACCTCCATGGAAAACGCAAATGTCAACAATTATTCTTTTCTCACTTAAAATTCTTATTTATTTTTTATTTTTTGTCACATTTAATGTTTATATCTTTTTAATTTATGAAAACTTAATTGGTCTTTTTATGTTAAAAAATTGTTGTTTTTAGTACTTATTTTGTATGACTGTATGTTTTCTAAATAAAATAAAATAAAAAAATAAAAAATCTCCCGTATTACAGGAAGAGTTATCTTCAATTATTGTCTCAAAGTAACTATGCAACAAGAGGATCTAAAAATATAAGACTGTAAAAAAAATCAAAAGCAATGTCCCAGAACTGCCTTATGTACAAGGGAATACAATTATTTGAGGAAATGCCAGAAAGCAGAAAGCATAAATAAATGTAAATATATTTAAAATTAAATGTAAAAAGTATATATGTGAAAAATATTAAGAAAAATATTATTATAATATTAATGAAAATGTACATATGAAACAGTGAATATTATAAATTAGGATATTAAGTGTATAATAGTGATTAATAATGTTAGAATAAGTATAGATGTAAATATTGTGTTGTAAATGTATATTAGACTATGTTAATCATAGAACTAAATAAAATAAATAATAAAAAAAGTAAAATCCAATTGTCTGTATGAAAAATTGTAGCTTTTCTTCCAGACATGATGCACAAAAAAAAGTTGTAAAATCACTAATATATGTAAATAAACGTGGATGAAATAATGTACGACTGTCTCTTTATACACAATACGTACTGGAATGGCAAAACCAGGGACGAAGGAGCATATGAAGCAAGTGAGGCTGAGCCTCACTAGGAAATCATTGCTATTCACCAGTACCTAATATGTATTTTAATTCGCATTATATCAACACATTATGAATATAAAAAACTAGTAACTAATATAAAAATAATCAAATATGCCTACAAACATGGTCCGTATTGTGTTATTTACTAAATGTACCTACTTATTTACGCATATTATACTTATAATTAAAATATGAGCTTCACTAGAAATTTGGTATCAATGACGCCACTGGACAAAACGTCAAACTTCAATGCGAATCGTGACGTATAAGAGGCGCGGCCAATGCAAAGAAGCGTTTCCGCGTGAATTCAAAATTATAAATAAAAAAATATTTTTTATGCTACTAAAAAGTACAGAAAATATATTTTTGCCGTACAGTATTTCATAGATTAATTCGTAATTGTGAAAGAAAAGTAATATTTCCCTATTCAACACGTATACAAAATCAAAATGGATACATAATCTATTTTTGCATACAGAAAACTTTATTTTACTTTGTAGATAAAATTTAGGATAAAAGTTATTCTTATTCTTAGTGATGGGGGTCAGTGCTATGTAAGCTCCTGACGTCACTGCGACCTGTGAAGATCTATTGTGACGGGTCCCCGTGAATAGTTCTCGGCCTCCAAGCCCAGGTCTATATGAAGAGCCTGGCTACTGTGTGGAAGGCGAGAGTTTACATTTTGCTAAATCTTTCCCCCCCCCCATGCCCAGATCTGTAAAGTATCGGGCTATTAGGTAGGGGGCGAGCTCTTTAACATCCTCAGGTTTAACCAGTGGTCCTCCGAGAATGAGGCTCCTTTTATTATGTAAAGCATTACATTCACATAGAATGTGTATAGGTGTTTCCTCATTTGCACTGCAGAACTTACATCTAGAAGTTTCGGAAAGGTTCATTCTAGCGAGGTGTTTGTTCAACTGCAGAGCCCTGGGCGGGCTCTAGTGATAACCCTCACTTGATTTCGGCTGTGCTTTATTAGCTCAAAATTAAAACTTTGCGAGTACCCTGTTATCAGTTCCTTCGCATTGTGCTGACCAAGTACCCTTTGCTAGAGCATTACACTCCGCTTCCTGGCCCACGACCTGAGCTCATTACGAGGAACACAAGGCCTATCGGGGCTGTTTCAGCTCCCAGCCTTACCAATTCATCAGCCGCCTTGTTACCGTCGATGTTTGAGTGTCCAGTAGCTCGATCACAAATAACTATCGACGTGCTTAAAAACATGCTAACCATTTGAGTGATCACAATGAACTTGCTCAAGTTATCGTAGTCATAAGTCAACGCGTGTGTAATCAGCAGTCAACCTTCGTGTCGGTTTGTCTTTTGTTTTCCTCGTAAATAAATACAGTCCATTGGCGAAAAATCAACATTTACTTTAAAAAATAATACAATATATTGCATCTGCAAAATAGTGGGGAGTATGTAATACAAAAAATGAAAATAAAATTACAATCGCTATGGCGACTGCTTTTCTTGACATTTGGCTTGCCAAACGCCGGCTAAATGCAATGCATAGCACGATAAGTAATAAATAAATAAATAAAAATAGCAGTTTTTAAATATTTTCCATATTTGCACCGGTGAAATTCAAATGTGTGATTTCGCAGCAGGATTATACGTCGCGAAACGTAAATATTTTGACAGTAAACATTAGGTGGTCACGTATGTTCCATTGTGATCGCGAATACGATAAACAACCATGGTGAGAAATTGTTATCACGTCGCTTACTAGCACGTCGATAGTTATTTGTGATTAAGCTACAGGTACCCAAATTTATATCACACTGTTACACTCACCGACACAATTAAGCGTCTGTAGGCCTCGAAGATGAATTCGGAATTGATCTCGATAGAGTTTGGTGATTTTAGAGTAGCCTGGCTGTCTGAGAGAATATAAAATCTTTTGTTTTTGTATTGTCTGCGCAGATTTTCAACGTCAACTCCCCATTGTAATACGAGCCCACATTTCAATCAAATCATTATATTGATTCTTATTGCAACCCATTTGCATAGTATGTACATAATATCTACAGCATCTGGTTTCATTCCATTTAATCTATCATCATGTGCAATATTCCCACGGAGGAATTCTTAGCAATGTGTTCTTGTTTATTGCATTAGGATACCTTTTACGTTCCCAGGCATAACTCTTTCCTTATGTAAGGATCGTCAGTTGTATGTATATTGTATATGCACCGACTGTTATTAATATTATGATTGAAGTTAAAGTAAAAGAATTGAAGAAATATGGATGTTCAAACATAGGCAAAATGGTGAATGTTACACAGTGTGTAAAGTGGCCACTTAAATCAGCCAATGACAGGTCGTAAGCCCTGTAAATGCCTTGACTTCCGTATTCCCTTATTTAAGGTATTCTCCATCCCTGTTGTAATTTGTTAATCTTAATGACCCCCGAGGGGGTGAAATCCAGTCTTTTGTCTATGAACATTTGGACCAACTCAAATATTGTATAAGAATTGCGCCTAGAAGTAAGGCAAAATACACGGCAATCGACTGAATACTAAGAGACATTCCTAGCTTCTTCCACATTCATAGATGCCCTTCAATTGGGTGATTGTATTGGCTTTGCGACTTGTACATTTATTGTAATAATGTTTATCCGTGTGTAAGGATATGTGGTCATTAAAAAATATATATTGTTCTTCTCTGCACAATTTTCAAGGCCAAAAATGTCGCGTTTTTGTAGGGACATATTTTTTTAATAATTTATTTTGTAAAGTTATGATGAAAACATTTCTCTAGAATATCCATATTGATTTCAAAAACACAATTATTTTTTTCTAAATCCATTTCGTATATTTTTATCGGTATGTAGTATTTCCCTATTATCAATCATGTGCGTGAAAATATAAGCCAAACAGATTTTAATTTAAAAGAAGAAAAAATATTTTTTTGTGAAATTTTGAGAAATGCTTGGCTGGTCGCTTCGAAGCAGATTAACGGTAAAGGATATCAGTCATTCCTCGTATCAATGTTACCATTATTTCGTCATTCGTTTGTTTTATTAATCTTATTTATTTATTTTATATCCTGTAATTATTTTCATGACTAAAAATTGTGTTGCTTTTAATTAATTTATTATTTTTAGTAATTATTTTCATGACTAAAAATTGTGTTGCTTTTAATTGAAAAAAATCTCTTATTGTTTTTATGTATATTTCATTTTTACTTTTTATGTTTATTCATTTACATATTTTTTTTTTCTTTTTAATACTAGTATTTTAACCGTATCTTATTTTTTTTTAAAAATTATAAATGGTATATTCTGTAATTTATTTATGTTCTTCAATTTTTATTGTTATCGGTATGTTTTCCAATTTATATTTTTGTTTAATTTCTTATTACTCATTTTATATATTATAATGTGTATTTGTGGTTCAATTTTTATTATTATCGGTATGTTTTATAATTTATAATAATTGTGTCTCATTTATTTACTATTAATGGCATATTTTCTAATCTATTTTTATGATTCAATTTTTATTATCATTACTTGCATGTTTTCTAATTTATATTTATATTGATTTTTTCTAATGTTATTATTATTCTTTGAATTTATTAAGCATCATTTAATGAAATTAAAAAAAAAAAAAAACACATGAAAAAAAATAAGGTCCTTCCTAAACACAGGAATTTCCTAGCTAGTCGGGACCCGAAACAAATAAACTCTGTACATTTTAAAACTGTGAAATACTAAATAAATAAATAAAATAAATAAATTTATTTATTATACGGCACAAGTGCCTTTAACGATATAAAATATAAGAATATAATGAGTTCAGTTAGGTATAAAAAGAAAAATAACAAGAAAAATATATTTACACGTATGTATGTCAGCATACAAAAGGTATAAAAAAGTCGGTATATTATGAACATAAAATGAGTTAACAGCAGATCGTTAGCATAAGTAGCTTTTGCAAATTAATCGTTAATCGTTACTCTGGAACGTCATAAAATATTTATAAAAAGATGATTTGAATTCACCGAGACTCGAGTTAAAAATGTCGATATGAGAGTTACATTCGTTTCCTAGTCTGTGTATACGCGGTATTGGCGAGTGACAAAGATTGTTGGTTTGAGAAGGGTGACAATAATATAGACTATTTTGTCTAGCTCTACGTGTTGGTAAATTAATATTTATTAAATCCAGGAGTTCACAACAATTGAATTTACAATTAATGATTTTATATAAAAACATTAGATCAGTTATTGTCCTGTGATCCCCCAGAGTAGGTAAATTCAAAGAATTTAACAAAGGAATGTAGTTACTTTGTTCTAAAGGTATTCCTATGCTTGTTCTATAGGCATATTTGCCGTATGAAATTAATGAATCTCAAAAATTTCGTCGGACTCTTTCAACATTATTTATGTGAATTTTGTAAAAAGGGAACCATAGTAGAGTTTCGCCCTAATTGACTTCTAACCTAGGATATATACAAGAGTTCCATTATTTTAACTGATCCAAAACTCTTTATGGTTCTAAGTATGAAACCAAAAATTTTCTTACTTTTAGAAGTAATGTGGTAGATGTCGCTTTTGAATTTAAGTTTTTCGTCAAATATGACACCAAGATCTCGAATTTCCGTGACTTTTTTTATATTATGAATAAATATATTATTATCTCTAGTATATACCTGTCTCAGATTTGCATTATCGCCTAATTTTACCGCTCGCAACTTTTACCTTGAATTACTACCCGGTAAAAGAAGAAGTATATAAAAATTGGAAAATTGTTTTCAGGCGTTGCCTAGTAGGTGATTTGGTTCAGCCGGATGAATCTCACCCACGTGATAAAGGTTTCAGCTCTTTTACTTCACAAAAGTCAACAGATGGAAGAGTCAAGGAAATGTGGATGTTCAAACATGGGCAGAATGGTGAATGTTACACAGTGTGTAAAGTGGCCACTTAAACCAGCCAATGACAGGTCATAAGCCCTGTAAATAGACTTCCATTTTCCCTTCTCAAAAAAAATTCCCTCTCTGTTGAAATAAATTTTAACACAGCTACATTTTTAAAAGTATTTACAATGCAAATTAATATCCATTTGGCAATTCTCGACCTGAGTACGGCCCATTGTTTTGCTGCGAACTGTAGCTAACTTAATACCCAATAGTCATAGAATGGTTTTCCTACGTTTGGGCTCCTCTATAGCTTGGCGCATTATTACTTTGAGGTTCCAAGTATTATTAGACAACCGATTTGGTAACATAATCTCCTCGCCGTAGCGCCGTATCGACCAAACAGCGGCGATATTGCGCCCTGACGGTGGGCGGTGGCGTCGCACCTCTGGGCGGCACCGCCCGGCCTTGGGCGGATCGAACCAGATATTACGAGATTTATATCGCGACATTGTAACATTGTACAAATATTGTCACAAAGTTTTGTTTTTGTCTCTGTCCGGGCGGAATGAAGAATGGCGTGACTCTTTTTTGCGTATTTTATTATGAATTTAAATTTTCCATGTCTCTTGACTGGATCTGAAGCGTGAGATTGATATTTTTAGCTTCATTTACCAAATGTTCTAAATACGATTAAAATGTAGTGACAAAACAGTGCCCTGTGCACCATAATATACGGAGAGGAAAATGATATGGTAAAGCGGAGAGTAAACCTACCACAAGAGCACAATTCAACTATTTTTTTTATGTTTTTTTTTTTGTTTATGAGTGAATTTTCCGCATGCCTATTCTTAGATTTTTTGGTGCTTTGTTAATCTCGTCGATTTGAATGTTTAATGGGTAGATAAGCTCATCAATTTGAATCCTTACTCGCCCTAGTGCGTTGGTAAACTCGTCGATTCGTATCGCTAATCGCCCTGGTGCGTTGGTAAACTCGTCGATTTGAATTCCTAGTCGCCCCTAGTGGGTTAGTAAACTCGTCGATTTGGATCTCTAGTCGCCCTAGTGCGTTGGTAAACTCGTCGATTTGAATTCCTAGTCGCCCCTAGTGGGTTAGTAAACTCGTCGATTTGGATCTCTAGTCGCCCCAGTGCGTTGGTAAACTCGTCGATTTGAATTCCTAGTTGGCCTAGTGCGTTAGTAAACCCATTGGTTTGAATCCCTACTCGCCCTAGTGCGTTGGTAAACTCGTCGATTCGTATCACTTGTCACCTCAGTGCTTTGGTAAATTCGTCGATTTGAATCCACAGTCGTCCTAATGCTTTGGTTAGCTCGTCGATTTGAATTCCTAGTCACCCTAGTGGGTTAGTAAACTTGTCGATTTGAATCCCTAGTCGCCCTGGTGCATTGGTAAACTCGTCAATTTGAATCCCCAGTCGCCCTAGTGCATTGGTAAACTCGTCAATTTGAATCCCCAGTCGTCCTAGTGTGTTGGTAAACTTGTCGATTTAAATTCTGAGTGCGTTGATAAACTCGTCAATTTTAAATTTTAGTGTATTTTAAGAGAAATCTTCGGTTTTTTCGTATGAATTTCAAATGTTTTCTCCAAAGGAAAAATCCCTCGCAGAGTTTCTAGTGTTTTTTTTTTCAATTTTATGTCGCATATAACAGAATATTTGCCTTCGTAAATTGTACGTTTAAATTACTAATATGCGATCGAAGATCAGAATCAATTAAAAACTGCTTTGTAATGATGTGTACCTAACAGGTAATAAATAACCTAGTAATAAATCAATACAGCTGATAGTAAATATTTATACAAAACACCATATAATATTATCATTAGCATTACAAATTTCGCGAAAAGTATCGTTTTATATTTCGCAATATTATTTACAACGGACCCAAAGGAGCGAAGTATGGAATTGGAAAAACGAGGATGAAAATCGGGTGAGTCCTGTCCAAATGGGATCTCTCAGGCAAATGAGTGGTAAAACTACGTATGATACAAACAAAAGTCGGAATAATCATCGTGCATTCATAAGTAAATGTATGAATGTAGAGGAAGCGGGGTCTGTATGGGGAAAGGGTGTGATGGTTTGTTAGTTTGTTTGTTTGGTAACAAGATGCCAGCGAATAATGATAGAATCTGCTTTCTGACTAATGTATTTATGTAGGCATTGTATTTCGGTAATTACATAAGTTTAAGTAATATTACAGCCTGATATAATGAATATTATGTTAAGTACATTTAACTATGAAGATAGATTATATAATGGAAGGGTATTATCCAACTTTAATAAGCTCCCTAGTAGGAGTATTGGCACTTAGTCACGCCAAGCCATAGTAAATAACGGTCGTAAGTCGTGACAGGTACCGAAACATGAAACCTTTTTATTTCGCGGCTTTTTTGATCTATAAACAGTTTTACGTTATTTATTACGTAGTTTTAACTGTTAAACAATCTTACGGTTTCAGAATCTGATTTGGATTTGATGCTTTGCCTTTTTAAATAATAATAATGTTTGGATAATTCATACAGCGCCATTTTTGTGAAAATCACCTCAAGGGCGCTGAAACTTTTAAAATCAGATAAATAACATTATAACCATTATCAAATGATCGGAGTATGAATGCATGAAAAAAATAATAAAATTTAACTACTTTGAACTACGTCACAAGTTCTTCCGAATCAACCAATGACAGTGTTGTGAAAGATTTATGGTTCCCGGGAAGCCAACTCACTAATCACCTGAACTAACCGATCAGAATTTGTGACGTGACGTCCCGGGCGGAGCAATTTCAGAATTACTAAACTCAAAACAATCATAGCATGGCGCTGATAATTATCCTTATTAGTCCTTAAAATACAGCCTGATTATAATGACAGTTGTCAGCAAAAGTGACGACATAACTTTGTAGTGACGTCTAAAGAGTGATTTATATTGACACACGAAAAATCATTCGTATCTGGCATGTTATTTTTTTTTTAAACAATGCTTGACATATAAATCAACTTAATTTTATGAAATCAGCTTTAAAACAACAAAAAAAAACAAAAACAAACCTAATTATTAACGACGTTCTTACAAGGTTACGTCATTTTGCAAAAATGTTAGAAATGGGACAAATTGATCAATGGAAATCGATCGAATAAAAAATTATTAATTTGTTGTTGTTCATGAAAAAAAGTATGTTATGTCTCGTTCTTTAGTAAATAATTGTCTTAAACACACTATAATAGGCTTTTTTTGCGTTTTTATATCAATTTTTGGAAACAGAGTTTCATGTTTGCACGAAAAAACTGATAAAATCGATTTGATCGGTATATGATCAGTGATCAGTAATTTCCCATCACTAGCGACATTAGTTTGGCAGCTGTGATTTTAATCCAGCTATATTTTAAGGACTATAGTGACCGCCGAAACAAGATTTTCAGTCGAAACCGAATTTCAGCTTCTGTTTTAGTTTCGACCGAAATCGAAACATATTAAAATTATTTAAAAGGCACATTAAAACGCCCAAAAATAAAAATGAGTTGTTATTGTTAAACCTTACGAGTTCGTTAAAATAAGTGTTCAGTACACAATGAAATCAAAGGCATAAATATAATAAGTAAATATGTTTATTTTTTAGCGGTTTTTGGTTCGTTGTTATGCTATACATATAACCTATATGTAGCAGTTCTTCCATGTACGCTATAGGAACTTAAGCCTATTAATTACCTACTTATAAAAATATGTATAAATATGAAAGATTTTAGAACTCAGTCACTAGCCATAAGATGCACCCGAGTACAGCCGAACGTTATCCGACACATTCCGACCGCAGGTTTCGGCCGAGCCGAAGTTTCGGCCCAATTTTTGTCCGAAACTAAAACCGAAACTTCGGTCAATCACTCTGATAATACGATACTTAAAAATAAAAATCTATTTTTTTGGGTTATTTTGATATTAAAAAATACTACTAATAACTTCCTCATTAAATGCTCTTATTTTTACCGCGTGTAATTTAAAAAATATATATTTCCCGTCGCATTGAACTTCCTCATTAATTAAATACAAAATAGTTCTCCTTTATGACTGCGGGTTAAAACGACCAAAGAATAGTTTTATACACAAATAACTGCCCTTTCGGCTTACTTATTTTTTTATTTTTTTTACAGGCGTCCACACCCAAAACCATTTTCTTCCAAAGATGTCATCACATCGGGCAATGTCCAACTGCATATTATCTCTCATGACGAATCTCCGCCACCTTCGACTTCGAAATCTCCCACTGAAAATATCGCCACAGACGAGAATCTCCGAACTACAACTAAATCGGCCGAATTACCAGGCAAAGCAGGACCCAAAGTCTTACTGGAGAAAAATAAGAGAATCGTTTGTAAAACGTCACAGATTCCAACACGAACGCGGAATGAAGAAGTATTGAAAGCCAAATTACCGACCAAATCGGAGATTCCTAAGGGTTTAGAGAACACTATCCTCAAATACAGAATGGATTATATAAAACATATAGCTAAAAGTCCTATGTATGCTAGATCTTCCGTGAAGAAGCCTTGGGAAGTTGTTTCAAGGTTAGTAGTTTTATAATTTTAAAGGCTCCTGTTGGACAGGACAGTTGCTCCAAATTCCCAGTCGGTCCCTCGGTTACGGGGATTGTGACCACGACCACCCAGGGGGGTGAGCATATCTAGCTCTACCACCCCACCCTCTTCTCTCCCCTCGATGGCGCTACAGCCCATATCGAACTTTGGCCTCCTGCAACTTTTTGTCCTCAGCCACCGTCTTCCAATTTGCTATCTGGAGAAACTGCGCTGCATCCTTTCTCACTTTATCCTCCCATCTCAGCCTGGGCCATCCCACTAATCTGCTTCCGCCCGAGTGTCGGCTCATTAATCTTTTAGGGACACGTGAGTCGGGCGTTCGCTGTACATGTCCGGCCCATCTTAATCTAAGCAACTTCATAGATGCCGAGATGCTCGGGGCCTGGGCCCAATATATTGTACACTTCTTCGTTATGTCTTAACGAAGAACTGTACAATATATTATTCTCTCTCACTGGTCCGCAGATTCTTCGGAGTACCTTTCATTCAAAAGTGTCCAGCATTTCAGCCATCTTCACTGTCAGTGTTAGCGCTTCACACCCATATGCAAATACAGTACGGTAAATTTGGTTTTTCTGTGGACGTTGATTTGAACACACCCTCCTCTCCCCAGGACCCTAATTTTCGTGACTGTGAACCTCCCGAGCGAGGCAAAAGTTGGCCCCGGGCAGGTCGCCAGGTATTAGTGAGGGGGCGCGTATCTATTCAAAAATGGTTGAAAAACACCGATACGTATTAACAGAAAAAGGTCTATTCATTTCATTATTTTTTTTGTTTACCTTAGAATATCGGAGGAGCTGATAGAAGATGCCCTCAACCAAGTTACTGAGGAGTTGGAGATGGAAGCTCTTCTCAAGCAAATGATCGACGTGGAACTCCTCGACTTGCCCAAACAACAGACCAAATGAACAGCGGCATAGAGCTACAAAAGCTTCCTATTGATTCATTTTGATTCATTGTTCCCTTTCCACTCCTAAAGGTGCATAAGGCACTGGCCAATTTACACCAACCGTAGCGTATCTTGACAAATTTTTTTGTTGCATGAAGTCTTACGCGTCATGCGTCCATCCAGGGATTTCGAGATATTATAGTCTTAAAACACATTTTTTGTCGACCGTTTGATCACGAAGCGGATTTATTACCAGAGTCTAATTTGTGGACTGCATCAATACAAGTTTCAACTCTTTTACTTCACAAAAGTCAATAGATGAAAGACGTGCAGTTTTACAGATGTTCAAACATAATCAGAATTGGTGAATGTTACACAGTGTGTAAAGTTGCCTCCCAAACCAGCCAATGACAAGTTATAAGCCCTGTAAATGCCTAGACTTCCATATTCCCCTCTTAAAAATGTTTTCCCTCTCTGATGCAACAAATGTCGGCCTCGTGGTGTGTAATGTTCAGTGCGTTTGCTTACCATGCAAGAGGTCTCGGGTTCGATTCCCGACATGTTGAAATATTTATTCAAAAGGGTGTTTTCACATAAGAATATTTCGTAGTCCCCAGACTGGTATCTGAAGCGTAAGCCCGATCACCTTACATTCATGTAACAAAAATAATCAAGAAGCGCTGCGATTGGTGAACCAATCTAGTGGCCTATGCACCATTAGGTGCGGAAAGGGAATGATGATGATGATGATGTTGCAAGGGAGGTAATCCAGCCAGTCTGCAAACATTTAGACATACTCAAAACATGTTACTTAAACATGTCCAGTCAAATTTACAAATTACTACAGGCGTGAAGAAAATTTTAGAGAAGAAATATGAAGTCTAGGCATTTACAGGACTTATGACCTGTACTTCAAATATTGTAATGTCCAGTAAAGTTAATTACCCTTTTTTATTTGTTATTTTAACATATCCTTTATTTTTTATTTTCTGATAACCATCCGGATATTTGGCAATCTGGATGAGTGGACTTCCGCAGTATATATTATTATATAATTATAACACAACATTATTTTTTGGTATGTGTATTTTTGTACATACACAAATCTGGATTTCTCCCGAGGGGGAGTAGGTATATATTTTTTATTAATATCCCTACAGAGATGAGGTAGAATGTACTTCAATATCAATACATAGATGGCGCTCCAACACGCTAGTGAATGGTTTCTCATTTAATAAGATATATACAAAAATCAAAATGTTACCTGTGTCGATATTCGCTAATAAGCGGAATGGGGAATGTTGTAAAACGTAAAGTGGCCACTTAACCCAGCCAATGACAGGTCATAAGCCCTGTAAACGCTCGAATATCCATAATCCTGAATTTGAAAAAAATTCTACCTCATCTCTGTAGGGATATTAATAAAAAATATAATTATAACTTGAACATGCTTCTCTCAATATTTCTATGACTTGTGTGACATAAAAATTTTGAATTTCAGTTAATCTACCAGTTATGTTGCTCGCATATTTTAGGTACTCGTATTACAGATTTTTTTTACAAATTTTGCTGACGCATTGTCTGTGGAAAACAGGAGATCATGTCTCATTGCCCTCATCAGCCTAGATGGCACATAAAATGGATGATCAGGGGATTTTTTTTCCTCGTTAATTAACACAATAATAAAATTGGTCAAATATAACTCTCGTCGGCCTTACGGTCAACGCATTTGCCTACCATGCAAGAGGTCTCGGGTTCGATTCCTGACACGGTTGACATGAAATATTTATTTACAAAGGTGTTTTTACACTAGAATATTTCATAGTCCCGGGACCGACCATCTCACCTTTACGTAGCAAAAATGATCAAACGCTGCGATTTGTATACCAATGCAGTGCCCTGTGCACCACTGGGTGTGGAAAGGGAATGATAATGATGATTATAACACTCTGATTGTGAGAGGGAAAGTCTAGGTAGGGCATTTGAATTTTTTTTTAAACTTTTATTATGATCATCAAGCGCACTTACTCATACTTAGAATAACTAACGAACTCATCAAAGTATTTTTTCATCTCATATTTGTATATTTGTCCTTATGTATCCATAATTAATAAAAATATTTTGCAATAAGATTTGTTTTTATTAAATTATTATTTTCTTCCTGTTATTAAAATATGTATTTTTTTAAATATGCATCACGAGTCGTAGAAACAAAGCCCGCTCTGTACAAATTATGAAACAAAAAAATAAATTACTGTATTTATATAAATCTGTCAAAAAAAATCACAAATTCTGCTCTACTGTGTCGTAATCATAGAATTAAGAATAGTCCAGAAACCGCATACTCACATCAAACAGAAGGCGATTAAACTACTCATAAATGAGTAGGTTTACGTTTTGACCCATTAGTTTCTTTGTAGACGTCGCTCAGTACGCAACTCCTGATTTGAATTCAACTATACCGAGTTGTGTTATTTAAAAGTGTAGAAATACTGTTAGGATATTAAAGAAACAGTATGGTATCACATTTCATGTGTAATTAGCAAATTAATGTGCATGTGGCAAATGCATTACTTAAAAATTAGTCAGATTGTCGAAGAAACAAAATGAACATTTCGTTGGTGTTGTAACGGTAGTAATTTTTTTTTACCCTACTTTGCTCGTCTAATAAGAGAACTTATGAAAATTGGATCTCGAATCAAACAACTCTGTGGTGGACATTTGACTGATATTATCATTGAAACATCAAATATTATTTAACATGATACAAAAATATTCGTTTTATGTAAAATAAAATTTGTTTTATATTTTAAGTTCAAAGTTCATTAATTCAATTACTCTTTACTTATCTACTCTGTTGTGTCGATTAATATTTCCGCGTACGCAATAAAATTTTAGAGAAATTAACAGATTTCTTTTTTTTACCTTACATTTGTGCTGTTTTTTTTTTTTGCCATCAAGCAACATTACACTGCGACCTCACGAATGCGCGTGGTGAAAGTAAGGCATAGTGGAGGAATCATTGGACACAGTCCGATGTATTTAAATATGATTCTACGCTCTTTCTGGACTATTCTTAATTCTATGGTCGTAATTTTAATATAAATATTCGAGTGCAATGCAAAACCCGCTCAGACACATGTTTTTTTTTTGTGAATTTTTTTTACTGACGCATTTTTTGAACATTCATTTAAATCCCGCCAAACTGCAAAGGCAGTTTTTTTTGCTGGGATTTGTGATAGTATGTTGTAAAACAATTAATTTGTAAGTACTTGGTTATTATTTTTAAAACGGTCGTTTTTGATTCTGGCAATAACAGAAAAATATTGTGGTCTTTATTCAAAATTCTCAGTTTTAATTGTCTGCATTTTGCGCAATATATTTTTATTTCTAAATGGTATTGATAATAACCAATTTAAGTTTTGTTTGTGTACGTAAAAACGTATTTATTTAAAATCAGTGTTTTCAATATAAAGCCTTTGTTAACAAAATAAATTAATTAAGAAAAAAATGCCAGTTAGAACCACAAATCTTTCAAGAAATACGATTTCATTCCAGGTAAATTTTAGCGTCAGATGACGCATTTAGAATACCACAACTGGGCGCTATTGTTATAATTTATCGGGCCTCTTGGCTAATTGGTGCCAAAAAAATTATAAATATCTTCAAATTATAAAATCAATAATTTATCATCTTCAAAATTTCTGTCCTCCATTTTGTTTCTTTTCAGCTCAAAGCCACGACCAAGTCAGACCTTAAATTAAAGCAAATGAGTCCTCCAGTTGACAAAAAGTTGAAGTCTGATTTTGCTCCATCCGAAAAAGTTTTGAAGAACGGACACTTAATACCGCTGAGTAATTATATTTTATTATAACAGAAAACTATTGTAACAAAAAAAACTTGTCATGTATGCAGTCTGCCAAAAAATAGTAGAAACAATTATAATGTACCAGAAGGCGCGTAGAACTAAGTTTGAGTGCATCGTACTGTGTCCAAAGATGTGCCATATACGCCACCCCCCTACCTGACATCTGGCCTGCGCGCATGCGTGAAGTGGCTGCGTTGCCAGACCGCGAACAATATATTATCGTAACACAAATATAGGATGATTTTGTGTTATGTTATATTTTACTGAAGACTATACAAAAAAGGGGTACTCAAATTAAATAAAAATTATTTAATAAGCATTTAGTAATTAAGGGAATTAATGCCGTTTAATACTATACCAAGGCTTATTAATAGAAAGCCGGTTAAAAAATTCGCCTTCCAGGGTAGTTCTAACAAAATGTCCACCTTGTTTTACTTAAAAATCTGACAGACGGAAAAATAATCGAATTTTCAAATTACTCACTGGGGTTACCCGTGTCCTCGGAACAGTAAGGTCACATTTTTTTTTATTAATCATTGTTTATTACGTGGAAAAAAATATATTATTTGTGAATTCACTACTTACACATGAAATGTGATCCCACCGTATTCTCTTTTAATCCCGGCAGTATTTTGACATTTACTAATGACACAACGCGGCATAATTGAGTTTAAATCAGCAGTCGCGTACTAAGCGACGTCTACAGAGTAACGAATGGCCAAAACGTAAAACTACTAATTTATGAGTAGTTTAGTCGGATTCAATTTGATGCGCGTACGCGGTTTCTGAACTATTATAATGCTATGTATGTTACCTTTTATTTGTCATAACCAAAGCGACTTATAATTTGGAGTTGCCATTTTTGCCAATATAAAAATCAGTTGTATTTTTGATTTTTACTTTTATCTCTTGTTTTTTTTGACGGACTAATGTGTTGGAGTAATCATTTTGTCTTTTCATTTCCAAAGGAGAAAGATTGTCAATGTATAAACTTGGTTCACCTTCCGGAGACTTTTCCCCGCGTAAAGTTCCTAAGAAGCCAAAAAGATCAAGGAAATCGCGAAAGAGGTATAAGTATATCATTTAAATTATAAAATCGAGGTATTGTTATTAAAGATGCGGAGTTTTCGTAAATAAAAAACAGAAATTTCGCAAAAAATATATTAAATTTCGCTAAAATTCGCATATCCCACGTACGGTTCCTACCCTGTTGTATGGGAGCGAAGTATGGACTTGGAAAAACAGGAATGAAAGTAGGCTGAATGCTGTCGAAATGCGCTCTCAGGCGAATGTGTGGTAAAACTGTATACGATAGATGCGCAAATGTCGAGATCTGTACATTATGTAAGGCTGAGATATACGTTATCGATAAAATCAAAAAAGGAGCTCTGCGTTAGTTCGAATATGTAGAGCGAAAGAACGGCTTAAACGATTTGCGATGCGAATGTTGATGGATGCAGAAATAGAGGAAGACCGAGAAAGACATGGCATGACCAAATCCATCAAATATTTTAAGATGGACATGTCAAAAGTCGGAATAATCGGCGCGCGTGCATGAGAAGATGTTAAAATGTAGAGGAAGCGAGATCTGTATGTAAAGACAGTGATGTGGCATTATATCCCCTCTGCCTACCCTTATAGAGAAACGGCGTCATGGTTTGTTTGATGAAATAAAACATTATTTGTTGATTAAAAGCTTACATTAATGTGATTTCAAAATTCGTTCTTCTGTATGTAAGGACATTATAATAGGTTGGGGAAAAAGTAATTTCGTATTTTCCGCTTTATTTCAATGCTTTATAAAAAGTGTCACAATCATCCGATTTAAGTCAAATATGCGCTGTTCTGTTCGATAACTTGTTGCCAGCGAGAATCCTACTGCATAATGCTCCTCTTGTAGAAACCCTTGTCCCTATTGGCAAAAAACTCGGACAACCTATTTTCACAGGCCTCCATTGAGGCCGAATTTGTACCCCCAAGCGCGTTGACCATAGACAGGAACAGGTGGTAGTCACTTGGTGCCAGATCCGGACTATAGGGTGGATGCATAAGAACTTCCCATCCGAACTCCCGGGGCTTCTGGCGCGTCATCAAAGATGTATGCGGCCTGGATGAAACACGATTCTTCTCGTATTCACCAATGCTGGCCACTTTTGTTCGATCGCCAGCTTCAAACGGTCGAGTTGTTCACAGTAGAGGGCAGAATTTAGCGTTTCGCCATAGAGGAACAGCTCATAGTAGAGTATTCCCTGCCAATCCCACCAAACACACAGCAACACCTTCCTTGCCGTCAGTCTTGGCCTGGGCCGCTTCGTTGGTTTTCGACCACGATCTCTGTCGCTTGACATCGTCGTAAGTGACCCAAAATTTTCATAAGAGTAAGATATTTATTTTATTTTGCCAAGTTCATATTTGTTTCTGTGTCTCTCATTGCCATAGTTATGACACTAGCTGGCAGCTGTCAAGCATTATTATTTATGTACCTAAAATTGTGAAAAACGTGCTCAAAAATATAACTAATTACCTACTAGCTAATTAAATTAATTGGATTCTATTTACGAATAAAAAAAAAAATCTTTACTGTTTTTCACAGATATAGTGTAAAGCATTTTTTCATTACACACGTCGACATTATTCATCGTAGCAACACATCTGATCACAACAAAAGCCCATTAGAGAATAAAGGCGAGGAAGGCAATTGCCCACCAATGAGGAAGTTCAGTGCTACGATAAATTGTATATGAAAAAGGTTTTCATACGCGTCCGCGTTAGAGCATTTAATTGCACAGCTAAGTTTCTCTAAAATGTATGAAAAAAAAATTAAAAAACGAGCTACTTTGAACTACGTCTAAAGTTCTTTCGAATCAACCAATGATAGGGATCGATTTCCGGTTTCCAGGAAGCCAACTGACAAGTCAGCAGAACTTACCGACGAGAACTTGTGAGAACTTTAAATGACGTCACAAGTTCTTCTGAATCAACCAATGGATAGCATGTTGTGATTGATTTCCGGTTTACGGAAAACCAACCCACCAATCGGGACAACTCCCCGAAGAGAACTAGTAACTAGAGTAATTAAAAAATTACAATTGATAATAACATAAAAACGTAATTTTTTTTGAGCCGTTTTTGATGGTCAATTTAATAATTGTTATATAATACAAGGAAAAAATAAACCACTGAACTTCCTTATTGAAATAACATCTTTTACAGGCTTGTGGCGTGTTTATTTAATTATATGTCATTGGGTTAGATGTTAGATAATGTAAAAATATTTTGTGTAAGTTTGGATAGGTTTTTTCCAAGGTTCATATTAAGCATAAAAATAAAATAATAGTCAATACAATATTTCAATTTCTTTGAACCATCTGTACCGTAAGATTGATTATTTTGCCTTATGACACAAATAATGGTTAAGATACCCCACAATTGATGTATTAATGCATGACTTTTGCCCATTAGGGACAGATAAAAGTTTAAAAAAACATTTGCATTTTGGATTATTTGCAGAATCAGTATTAAGAAATGTGTTTTAATTTATAGTTTGAATCTCAAGTTAATACCAGCCGTGACTTTGCAACTTCCATCCAAGTACTACCTTTCCCCGACCAGTAGTCGTGCAGGAAGACGAGCTCGGGCTAACAATAGTATCATGGCCACCGCTCTGGAGGAGATCCGCATACCTCAGTTAGCTGAAGATGATATTGAAACCCTTGTTCAGATGTTTCCCTACCCAGATGTTAGTTAACGAGAGATACTCGCTTATATTAATATTGCTCAAATTTGTACAGATGGTAATTACCAAAAATTCCACCATAACTGACCCAAAAATTAATTTACAAGGCTTTTTAATAACATATGTATTACTCGTGCTCAAACTTATACAAACGGTGACTGAATGTCAACCATTGCCTGCCCAGAAATTAGTTTAGAGATTTACAAGGTGGCTGATAAAGGTTTTAGCTCTTTTACTTCACAAAAGTCAACAGATGGAAGTGTTGATAAAATATAGATGTTTAAACATAAGCAGAATGGTGAATGTAACACAGTGTATATAGTGGCCACTTAAACCAGCCAGTGACAGGTCATAAGCCCTGTAAATGCCTAGACTTCCATATTCCCTTCACAAAAATATTTTCCTTCTCTGTTGCAACAAATTTAAGAATGAAGTTTTTTATGATTGGTTCACATTAGAAGTATACCAACACCATTTTTTAGGATTATTCCAAACTTTTTGATCCACCTAGCATGCGAGATTCTCGATAGCTGTTAAGATAAATTATCTTGCTCTATTAATAATTAAATTATCTTGCTCATCTTATACAAATGGAGGTTGAAAATCAGCTATTGTCTATTTAGAAGTTAGTTTACGAAAAATTCTTACTTTTTCAATAATAGCCTTGCACCAACATGTAACCAAAAGTCAACTGTTGTCTTCCCAGAAACAATATTCTTGCTTATGAATATACCACTGCTTTCTGGTGATGCTTAAGGTACAAACTATTTTTTGTACAATGAGATGGACGCAGATTAATAATTCGTGGCCCGCTTAGAGAGAACCCTTTTCACTATATTGCAAAGAACAAAAGCATTACAAATTTTTGGTTTAACAACAAATGTGTAACGGACGCTTCGTCGCTACGCTTACAATTCTCGACCTGAGGTACATACGGCCCGTTGTTTTGCTGAAAGCTGTAGCTAACTTCGTGATTGATAATCCTAGAATGGTTTTTGTCAGTATGGGCATCTCTGTAAATGGGCTGCGAATTATTACTATGAGGAGATACACCTATTTTGAAGTGGATGAGAAAAGTTTTTTAATCTTATTTTACAACATAGTCCCCCTGTACTTGTCTGTACTTCTTCCTGAAATGCTCCGGATAAGGCTATGAAAATATGAAATAAAACACTTGAGTAATTCAATCTTGGTGTAAATAAAAATATATTTGATTAAACTCTGTAACATTATTAAAAAAACAGTTATTATTTATATAAACTATTATTGTTTCAGAAAATCTCTATAAATGTCACTGGAAGTGCTAGATACACTGACTAGATTTCATTATTGATGTTTTATAGAAGTTCTAATTTTTTTGCGATGCTTGAAAATCTCCTACACGCTATTGGTCCAGATAAGTGATTATTGTTATTTTAACACATTAACTTACTATATAAAAATATTTCATCTATCGGTATAAACAGAATGAATGCTTCTATTCTTTTATTTGATTTGAAGATATCAAATATAAATAAATAATAATTGTTAGTACTAGCTGACAATATTTTAATGCAATAACAAAAATTATACAAGATTAATTTATATAAAAAAAATATTTTCGTATTATTTTTAAGCCAGAAAAAAATTAATGTAAAACGGCATCGTTGATCCTCACCATGAAACTTTATTGTTTTTATTATTATTGAAGAACACCAATAAATAATTGAAAAATATATTTTGTCTCTGTTTTAAATAAAATAATTTAAAATCTATTTTCTGTACCTACTCGAAGATTATGCATTACTTATATATGACCAAAGGGCTTTTTCTCGCACCACAACAGGCCAGGAGGCCCAATTACAGTGATGAATTAGTTAACACAGGACACCCAGACTTGAGAACAACACTTTTTTATTTTTGTATTCTCCCCAGGAATCAAACCCCAAACCTTCCGTGCGTATGTCATGTGTCTTAGCCATTACAACACAGAGGCTGATTTTATATATATGATTTTATCAATTTTGTGTATTTTAAGAATTTCCTTCAGTTTCTATTTAAAAACTATGAACTATAAAAAAACTGTTACTCTAGTAAAAAATGTACAAAAAACATTAGTTGAAATATTTTGTGACAAATTTGATCAAAACTCATTTTTTATTTATTTTACTCTATGGACTAAAGTAGAGTAAAAACACACAATTGATTTATCCCGGCAAAACTCACAGTTATGATCTCCGAGTAATTATTTTTATAAATCCTATTGGTTAAGAATAAATGTAACATTACTAAAAATCTGTTATACAGTTTGTAATATTTTGCCAAGTTGAATCATTATGACTTCATGACTTTATTAAATCAGCTAAAATTGAAGTGAATTCAGTAATACATCGAATTTAGCTATGCATTAACAGTTATTGGTAGATATGTTTTGTACAAAATATGTTATTTTTATGAACTCATAAGTCATAATTAGCTGTGAGTTCAGCAGCAGACAAAATAATAATTAAAACAATTTTTAAGAATATTCAAGAACTTAATACAAGGGCTACCAGCGCCATAATAAATATACATAAACATTCCAAATAATAATTAATGATTAAATAATACATAAGTACATTCTCACATAACATAAATAATAGAAAAGTTACTGAGTAATAATAAAATCTCGGCATTGAAGATTGACACAACTATTTTTGATTATTTTTATATCCACAGGTGATATTTTTTAAAAATCTAAATATAAGAATGTCCCACAAACCAATGTATCCTTTGGAGGGCTGATATGCTAGCTTATGACTCACCAGAATATGTAAAAAAATGTTTTTAAGATATTGGCACTTTTATGAATTTTACTCAAATCATATATAAAATATGTTCTGGATGACGAACGGCACTACATAATACTAAAGTTTTACCTACCATTAAAACTCTTATTATGTTGCCTTCGTCATCCAGAACATATTTAATTACTGCTAGGTGAGATTGGAATTGACAAAAAATTGTGCATGACGCCAACTGCCGGTGACAAAACAAACGACCAATCACAGAGCATATAGATGATGTCATCCCAGTGTTGACAATATAAGGAGAATGGAAGCTAATTTAGACCACTATGGACAAGAATCGAAATGTTGTCTCTGTATATATTAGTTTCAGTTATATTAGTTATATTTCTAGTTGTATTAGTTTCTTGAATGCCACAACTACAAATTTTAATACATTTTTCAATTTATGTTACGCAATCCTAAATCACCCTGCTGTTGATCACAGTAAAAAAATAATGAGGCCATATTTACATATTCAGGTGTGTCTGGCATATTAGTTTTTGGGACAGCCTGTTTATCGTCGGGTTTTTGGCACAAGTTGGTAACTACATTTTACTAGTAGTGAGATATTTCAATTTTAAAGTTAAAAGCTCATCCCAAATCAACAATTAAAATAAAACTGCAAGCTGAATATTATAAAATATGTAGTTTTGTATTTATAAAATATTATTTACTTTTTAAATAAATATTACTTGATGCCATTTATGAAGACATCTAATTTATTTAAAATTTGTAGTTAAAAACTTGTACCAGAAACCCAAATTATATTATGTATGCAACTATACAATTATATAAAGAAGCTGTAATGTTAATTTTAAAGTACAGTGCATTTTATGCATAAAAAGGCTGTTGTATCATTATATTTCCCAAACATAATATTATAAGTTAATTGTTATAATCAAGGAGTTAATTGTTACAAAAATACTTTTCTGTTGGTAACAAAAAAGAAAGATTTTTTATTCAAGCTTAAAAAAAATATTTTAACATTGGTCCAACCGCATCACAGTAATTTATTTTTACTGTAAGTAAATTATCACTTGATTTATAATATCTAGGCCTAATTATTTTGGTTCTACAAAGAGGGGTAATGTATAAATTATTTTTGTTAATTACTGGGTACAAATAATATTTTAGGTTTGTTAAAAAATTCATGGAATATTTGAATTTTTAATTTAAATACGTAATTATAAACGCCTATTTTTGTTCCCATATTTGTACACATGTTTATAAGGACGCACAGTTGGTTTTTAAGAGACAAACTCTTAGACGCGTTTTGTAGTGATCGGCGAATTTTCATTCCAGAGCAAAAATGAACGACGCCCGCTGACGCCTCACGGCTTGCTCATGTCTTTTTGACAAAAAACCAGCCATTGTATTCACCGGACTTGGACTGCTGCGACTTTTTCCTGTTCTCAAAAATGAAGAGGACTTTGAAAAGACGTTTCGTGTCTATAGAGAAGATAGAAACCAAATCACTGACAGAACTGAAAGTCACACCAAAGAGTGCGAGGAATGGGAAAAAATGCTGGCATAAGCTTATCATATGCGATGGTGCATATGCTTATCATATAATATTAATATTTAAGTATTTTTTTAATAAACACAAACTGCATGTATTTTTTTAACAAAGTATGTATATGTTATTCGCATTGGTTATGTAGTAAAATCTTATTATTGTAAATCGCACATAAGTATTCAGACATAGAACTCTAAATGCTAAAACCGAATAACAACAATATTATGGTTTAAGTACAAGATATGTTAGTGCTGGGCTTCAGATTTACAGTCTCCAATATTGTGGTCCTTGGCTCTTTAAACTGTTTGGTAAACCATAGAGAAAGTACATGGCTAATCCTGAAAAATACCAAATGCTGATTAATTTTTTATTCACGTAAATTATAAGAGTTCTTTTAAACACCATCATTTTTCAAAACAATGTATTAGTGAAAACGAGTGTAAGAATTATCTAAAAAATATAAATAAAATTCCCGGTTAAGTTTTACTTTGATTTATTTGACCAACGAGCGCTTTCGACAAGGCATCTTTGGGACTAGTAAATTGTTTACATTTTCAACTTTTATACTATTATTTTACAAGGTTTTTGGGAGTTAAAAACATGAGTTAAGTGTTTTATTTAGAGACAGAATTTTTTTTTAAAAACAGTCCAAAGTTGAAAGTGTAGTAAACAATGAGGAACTTCAGCCCTACGGGAAATTGGATACAAAAACGGTTTTTCAAAGTTTCTTGAACATATACGAAAAAAACAATAATAAATATTTTAATAAAAATTAACTACTTTGAATGACGTCGCTAGTTCATATGAATCAACCAATGATAAGAAATCTGTGAAATATATCCCAGAAGAGAACCTCTGATGTCACAGGCGGAGTAATTTCAGAAATACAAAACTTTAAAAAATCATAGCGCCGATAATATAATATACAAAAATTTTTCAATATATTTTTTGGCTTAGTTTAATAGTCTACTAATTTTTTATTTTTTTTTAAAACACAACTTCCTCATTTACCAGTCCCATAGATGCCTACTTAGGCGAAAGGGCTTGTTAGTCAAATAAAACTAAGTAAAACTTAAGCAAGGAATTTGACTTATATTTTTTATTAAAATCATTAGTTTTATTAGGGAATATCTACAAAAAACATCAATATTAACAATCAACATATTGAAAGTAGCATTATTGCAATGTTTGAATTTCAACTGGTAAACAACAGACATTTTATTTTCTCGAGAAAGGGTACCTACTTTTAAATTTTAAACAATGAATCTCAGGCAGTGTAATATCACTTTTAGGTAGCATAATTATACAAATAAGATTGTATGCCACAAAGGTGACTAATGTATTGCAATGTTAAAGACTCTTACCTAAAATTTTGGATCGAGACTCCAAATTTGTATAAGAATGGAAGGAATTCAGGTAACTGGGAATACAAAGCTTGTATGATGCATGAAGCATAACGAACCCAGGAAAACAAAAGAAAGCTCACCAGACAACACAATAGCATTTATACAGAGCCACAGAAAACAAAACATGTTCACAAACTGCATAATGTTAGATCAATTAGTCATAAATACTCGTGACCCATATGATGAATTAATATATCATTGTTCCAAACTGTAAATATTAATGTAAAATAATTTGAGAAACCGCACGTTAGACAAAAAAATACACTTAAAAAAAAACATTTTGTAATGATATTTTCGTTTACAAATTGATAATATAGATATAAAAATTACTTTCTCAATCCTTACTTTATTTTGAACATAAATTTATAGCAGTCAATGCGAAGAAAAATCGAAAAAATACAGGTGTTCTAACATTCAATATTGTTCTTGTAGATGGGAGTCGGTACCAAACAAGTTTCTGGGGTCACTGTGACCTGTGTAGATCCACTGCGACAGATTCCCGTCTTTGAAGAGCCGGGTTACCGAATAGAGGACGGGTGCTTTCATATCTATTGCTAAATCTCCTTCTCCAAACCCAAGTCCTTAACTCTCCCTTCCCGGTGATGTGTAGCTAGTACACATTGCATCTAATAACTTTAATATCTCCATTAATATAATAAATGATGGGTTGAGATTTTCCGTATTCCTTCGTTATACATTTACGTATCGGTAAAAGCGTTTTCTTCATTAAATAATTAATGCTTATTGGGAAAAAAAAAAGCGTTTTATCAAAAATCGTTTATCGAATGTTTACCAATGTGTCGCATGTTGCGTTCGTAGTAAAAGAGTAATCCTAATATATAATTGTCTCGCACACTACGTCTCACTCTCGATAATACGGGTATATTTGGGAGCGAGAGAGATAATTTTTATGCGTCACACGCGCGGACAGCAAAGTTTCTTGTACTTCTCCCAGACGCCCGTTAGCTGCATTAGTATTAGTAGCTGCTCGGCTGTCGTTGGGGGCGGTTTTCTTGTTTTCGTGTTTTTGGCAATTAGATTAAAAATACCATCACTTTTGACATCAACTATAAATAATTTAAGCAAATGTCGATGAATATTACACTTCTACGATTTAAAATCACTAATTTTTTGCATGCGTAGTGGCTATACAGCACAGTAATGCGCGGAAGTTTTTAAGACAGTACGGGAAAGGTTAAAGTATCGGGCTATTAGATACGGGGCGAGCGCTCTAAAATCCTCAGGTTCAACCAACGGTCCACCGAAGATGCAGCTTCTTTTATGATATAAACTATTATGAAATTCACATAACATGTATAAAGGTTTTTCATCGTCTGAACTGCTGAACCTACATCTAGAAGTTTCAAAGATATTTATTCTAGCAAGGTGTTTATTTAATCTGCAGTGCCCTATAAGGGTTCTAGTGACCACTTGATTTCAGCTTAGTTTCACTAGGTCGGAAGCGAACCTTTGCGAGTACTCCTTCAATAGTCCCTTTGCATGGTATGTTCTAACATAGCCAGAATAGTGAATATTACACAGTGTGTAGAATGGTCACTTGAACCAGCCGATGACAGGTCATAAGCCCTGTTAGACTTCCATATTTCCTTCTCAAAAATATTCTCCATCATCACCATTCTTGATAACTTCCTAAATAGGTTCGGAGATCGAGCTTTTGCCGTTGCCGGCTCCTCTACCAGTTGAGAGTCCCAGTCAGTTCAGATCTCAGTTGAAATCTCATTTTTTTGGTTTATCATACCCTCAATTTTAAAATCAGAAAATATAATTTGTAACATTAGCTTAGTTAGAATGTTAGTTTACGTGTAAAATTGTAAAGCTCCCTTGAGGTATTTTTTTACAAAAATAGCGCTATATAAATGAGCAAAATATTATTATGTATTATTATGCTCAACATTTTGATGATGATAACTTTTAAATAGATTTTAAATCAAAATTTTAAAATATGCATATCCAAATTTGTTATAAGGATATTGGGGTATCAATTAATAATGTATATTAAAAACTAGATTTTAGACGGTCAGATTGTTGTTTTACGGAATTTAAAAAAAACTACTTAATAGTAAAAATGGACACAAACTATATTGCAGTACGTAAACTGATTACAGATTGCCTATTATGAATAATCAATCCAAATATTTAAAACTTATAAATAATATTGCATAGTTTTTATTGCTTATAATTTGAGCTCGTAAAATCTCACCAAATCTCATGATTACTGAATCAGTACCAATTATTTCACTTACAATAATTTAATTTTTGGTTGTACTATCTTAAGAAAGACAAGCAGCCTTCACACGTAACATTTTAACCGAACATCTGGAACGGCCTTCTAAACTGCTGGCATAGCCGCGCGCCGGACTCGAACCGTTCAGATCGATGCACATTCTCGCGCGTCCCAGGCATCGAACATTGTGTGAAAAGACATTTTAAGAGATTTTACTGCAGTTTAGAACAGCACGTGGTCTGTTGTAAATTTAAAAAGTTTTGCCTAAAGGTGTGCCACCTCGCCTTATGTACAGTTCTGCGCGCGGTTTATCGTACGTGTAATGGTCGCTATTGCGTCTTGTGTTTGAAAAAAGGAATCATGTTACGATAGACACCAAAGAATCTGAAATCCATAATCCACTGCAAATTTTCAGCCAAAATATGTCACATATTATCTGATTTTAATTACAGTTTTGAAAGTTTGAGATTCTATTGGTATAATATGTTTAAAACTAATATTTCATTCAATACCTTATCAAATGAGCATCCTCACTTATAACAGAATCTTAATTTCATGTATAGGACAAGAGAGATAAAGTTGACAATAAACTAAATCAGCAGCTTACATTTTAAGTAGAGTAACTGTAGTAAATTGCATTAATGTGATAAATATTCTTTCATCTCCGAATCGCGATATGATTCATTCTAGAAAGCTTGATAAGAATACTTTTTGGCTTTTTGTACACATCCTCAGTCTACTTCGTATTATATTTATACTAACTATGAAGCGTTTACTTCTTCATTTTTTAAACTATTTGATTGCGCATCTAAATCTGAATTTGAATCTCTCCGAGTATTCTCTTGAAACGATTTTAGAACATTACTGAAACGAGCTCTCTGCAATTTCATGGTATTTGTGTAATTCTCTTTACCTTTTGGTTTTATAACTTCTTCTGTGTGATCATCTTCATTCAATTTTGTATCTGTTTCAACTATTTGAGTATCACATTCCTCATCCGTTTGCCTCTGGGCAGGACGGGACGTCTTTGGTCCGAAAGCCAAAATTGATTCTAGTCTACGCTTCAGTTCGACCTTACTCAATGTTTTTATTTCTTCTCTTTCCGGAGATTCAGAGTGGCGACCGTGCTCGTCGGCAGTTTTATCATGTAAACTATTTTTACGAATATTAGATGTGGAAATATGATTCGGAGAAGGAGAAGATCGATCGTTTTTGTTGGCAGCGGGAGAAGGTACCACCGTGTGCGCAGAATCTGGAAATTTATGCTGGACTATTTCTTTTTTCAAAGCCGCCATTAAACTCGGTTCGCTACGATGTTTTTCCTTCGACATTGCAGCTTCTAATTCTTCGAGGGCGTTACTAGAAGAGCTCCGTTTGAGTTTTTTGTTTTTCGATAGCTTGGTTCCTGTCTGTTTTTTAAGTAAGGTGTTTAATTTGTTCATGAAAGTTTTCCGGCGATCGGTTCCAGATTTTAATTCTTCTGCGTCCACTTCGCTCTGGTTGTCTGATGAATCGTCATCATAATCTGGTTCCGGTTCTTTAGCCGGTTTCGGGAAATTTCTTCTCACTATTGGCAAAGTGCGAGAAGCGAAATAAGACTCATCCATCGGAGGAGGTGGGGGAGGAGTAAAGACAACTTCCTCAACAGCTTTACTCTTTTCCTGTAAATCATTTTCTCCTACAAAAACATCGTTTATGGTACTGACGTTGTCATCATCTTCGATTTCGTTCGGAACGAATCCAGAAATTACGGAATCGGTGCGCAAAGCCGTTGTTCGACGATCATTTTCCCTGTGAACTAAAACAACAACATTTTGCTGGGACGACACATTAAGCGTTTCCTCTCCACCACCATCGGACGACTTGCGCTGCACATGCGGACTGGCTGGGGGAGTGGGAGGGGAAGGAGGACTACTGCGGCTCAAATATTCCAGTTCTAGGGGAATAATCTGTATCAAAGGATCCTCGTTTTCTAACGCAGATAACTCCGAAGCATCTTCCTCTTCTTTGAGAACACGGTCCAGTTTTTCAATCTCTATGAATGATTCCCGCAACAGGTTTCTGTCATCTGACACTTCGTCAATATCGTCGTATTTCGCAATATCTTCTTCCTGTTTTTGCAACTCTCCATTTTCTATCGGAGGCTGATGAAATGGTACATTGACATAAAAACCATTCTGGTTAACGTCGTTCTGTTTTTTCTCCTCCGTCGCCGCAGGTCGGAGGGGCACACTGTCAGTCGGGTGAGTGGCGGTATCGGGAGGAGTGGGAGACTGGACGGTGATTGTGACTCCCGATGGAAATAAGGAGACAGCCCTCTCCTGACATTCCCCCAAATTCTCAAAGGCGTAGTTCAAATTCCCCGAGGTTTTGCTTTTGATGGAAGACTTTTGAGCGTACATTAGGTAATTACCGCCCCGCTCATATATACACAGACTTGTTAGGTAAATTGGAATTCCTAGTGGAAAAGTTAATACATTAGCATGCATAAATGTTACGAATGATTTCTGTTAGGCATTAACTATATAATATAGATACATATAAGGAACAACTATTTATACACGTATGTTTAGTATTAAATAATATCTTATCTTGCATTTTTCAAAGAGAAATCACAAAATAGTTGAATAGCCTGGGCCCCGATTACAATGGGAAGTAAACAGATTGAGGATTAATCTTCAATTGTCTAGAAAGTAAAATTGAATTTTCTGAACGTAAATGTGTATTGCGATAATTTGAGTTTGTCCAAATGTTTGTAGACAAAAGACTGGATTCCACCCCCTAGGAAGTCATTGATATTAAGAAGTTTAAAAATTGGAAAATTGTTTGAAATACTTCGATCAGATGAATCTCTTCACAACAATAAAGGTTTCAGCTCTTTAAATTTACTAAAATCAACACATGAAAGAATTGAAGAAATATGGATGTTCAAACATAGGCAAAATGGTGAATATTAAACAGTGTGTAAAGTGGCCACTTAAACCAGCCAATGACAGATCATAAGCCCTGTAAATGCCTAGACGTCCATATTCCTTCCCAAAAATGTTCTCTATCCTTGTTTTAAATGCATTTTTTTTTTTTTAAACATGTTCATTTACAAGTTGCCATGGAGATACTTAAATCTTTTATACAAATATACACATTCTGGTACAAAAAAATAATATTTTATAGTTGTAGATAACTCTGTTTACTTAAAATATTTGAGTTTGTCCAAATCTTCGTAGACAAAAGACTGGATTTCACCCCCTCGGTAGTCATTAAGATTAACAAATTACAACAGGGATGAACCTTAAATAAGGAAATATGGAAGTCTAGGCATTTACAGGGCTTATGACCTGTCATTGACTGGTTTAAGTGGCCACTTTACACACTGCGTAACATTCACCATTTTGCCTATGTTTGAACATCCATGTTTCTTCAATTCTTCCATTTGTTGATTTTAGCTCTTTAACTTCACTAAAATCAACAAATGGAAGAATTGAAGAAATATGGATGTTCAAACATAGGCGAAATGGTGAATGTTACACAGGCCACTTAAACCAGCCAATGACAGGTCATAAGCCCTGTAAATGCCTAGACTTCCATATTCCCTTATTTAAGGTATTCTCCATCCCTGTTGTAATTTGTGAACTCTGTTTACCTTCTTTTAAAAAAAAAAAGACAGTTGCACAGTTGCCATAGTTTTTAAAAAATAACAAAGGAATAAATCAGCATTTTAGTAGCATTTATTGTTATTTGAAATTGAGTTGTATTCATTGTAAATACAGAATATGCATAAATCTAGTATGGTAAATTTGTGCAGGCAAAAATTCTAATCATTCATACTGTGATAGAAATATTACTAAAACATGCAATACTATTATTAAACTGTATGTACTCAGTACGTAATTACATAACATTAAACTGTGTGATGCTCACCAATGGCCATCCAAACTCCAAATCGTATCCAGGTGTAGACATCCAACATTAACATGAGGTGAATGTTTACGAAAATACTGATGCAGGGAACTAATGGCACCAGGGGTACCTAAAAAATATCAAATGACATTTGAATATTTTAAATAACTTACTTTCTTCATAGATAAAGTCGGATTGTGATCCTGTAGAAGTTCTCGCCTTGAATATGGTGATGATGGAAATATAATTTATGTATGAACTATGACAACAATACACAGGAAAAAATCAGCAGGAGAAAATGGCTGACAACCATTTCTACTACGCATTTCAAAAACACTTACGGTCCAAACTAGTAGAAAAAAAAACTATAATAATAATAATAAACTGCACAAAACTCTGATTAAACCAATCCTGACATATGCCTCTGAAACCTGGGTTATGACAAAGAATACTGAGGGAACCATTGCAGCTATCGAACAAAGAATCCTCAGAGTTGTCTATGGCCCTGTGAGAGAAAACAACCATTGGCATCGTGGCTACAACAGGGAGCTATACGAAATCTACGAAGCGCCTGGTGTAATAGACTCCATCAAGATGGGGTGCTCGAGGTGGCCTGGCCATATAATTAGAATGAACGACGAAAACCCCATAAAACGCGTAACTCTCTCTGTGCCACAAGGACAATGAAGACCAGGAAGGCTCAAAATCCGATGGATGGACTGCATCAGTACAGATAGGAGAATGTTGGATGTGAGGAACTGGAGAGAAAGGGCAGCAGACGGGTAAGAGTGAAGGAGACTCCTGGATTCAGCCAAGGCCCACCCAGGGCTGTGGAGCTTATGATAATGAACTATGACATCCTTTTGTGCTTTTCTGACAGGCTTGAATTTTTTGATAGATGTCTGAATCAGGCTGTCTTTAAAACAGGCAAATAACGTTAAGAGGTTGCTCTACATGAACTGTTACAAAATGGCCGGTGGAGGGGTGGCAACGGGTCTGGTTTTCGCGATCGGACTTGTTTCTCCAGGTTTACTAACAACGCTACGCTCGTCAGAATTGAGAAAATTAGATTGAGGGTGAGAGACTAATAGACTATATATACTGAGGTGCACTGATGGTGATAGGGGCATTAAAAGTAGTCAATGTAAATTCTTAATAATACAAATATTTTATAAACAAAGTTTTTTTTTAAACAGTGTTTTGAATATGTTTAAATGTTAGCAGAAAGGCTAGGTTTCCTCCTTAGGGAGTTATTTAGAACTATTTTTTTGCAACAGAGAGGAAAAACTCAAAATGTTTTCCCTCTCTGTTGCAACAAATTTAGTTCTAAAGTTTTAATAATAATAATTAAATGTTCATTGCCACAAGACCTTTAAATGAATCTGGGTGAGCGGTGGGGGCTTTCAATGTAGTAATGTCACCAAATTCTGATTTTGATTCTTCTCATGTCAGGATTTAGGCATACAATCGTGGTCACGCATCGTGACCACGATTGCCTCAGATTGTCATGCCATGACCTCAGCACTGAGGGACGGACTTGACGGATGGAAAAAGAAGAAAGCATGCAACATTATTATTGTGATTGCAAAACACAGGCCTTAACTGATGTCAACATGAAATAAAAACATTAATTGGCTCTTCCAAGTTTCTACATGTCGCTGAGTAACTTTTTCCTTTCCACTTTCCACCGTCGATATGATTATCGTAATTCTGCTCTGGACTATTTATATTCAATGGATTATCAACAATATTTTGAGTTTGTCCAAATTTTTTCAGACAAGGACTGGATTCAACTCCCAGGGGAGCTGTTTATATTAACATATTACAACAGAGATGAAGAACATTTAAGATAAGGTAATATAGAAGTCTAGGCATTTACAGGGCTTATGACCTGTCAATGGCTGGTTTAAGTGGCCACTTAATAAAAAAAAAAGATTTTCAGGTGTTGTATAGTATGTGGGTGAAATAATTCAATTAGATGAATCTCACCATAAATAAAGGTTTCAGCTCTTTAACTTCACAAACATCAACGGATGAAAGAATTGAAGGAATATGGGCAGAATGGTGAATGTTACACAGTGTGTAAAGTGGCCACTTAAACCAGCCATTGACAAGTCATAAGCCCTGTAGATGCCTAGACGTCTATATTACCTTCTCTTAAATGTTCTTTATCTCTGCTGTAATATGTTAATTAAATTGATTAATTTAAAATTGGCTAGAAAACACAAATATTTAACCAATCGAAATAATACCTGAAAGGAGAGTTCTGTTTTGGACTTGGGCTGCAGAGAGATCAGCAACACGCAGATCACCATGAATGCCCCAAATATTGAAGTCAGCACCACGGCCCACAGGCTTCCCAGCATCAGATCATCTATGGCGTATATCAGGCAAAGGCTCAAGGCGATACTAAACCCGCCTAAAGATAAAAAACACGTCAATTATGCATGTAAAATCACATAAGGCTATCGCACATTGTTATCCAAGGAGAATCGTGACCTAACCTACGACTACGTAATCCGGATAATTCAGAATTGATCATTTCTCCTGCAATACAGGATATAATAATCTTCTATCTTGCATGTAAAGACAATATAACAAGCTGCACAAAGTAACCAAGAAATCATTAGACAACACGAGCTCGATTATACGTTTTTAAGAGAACGGTTTTGCTGAACAATCGCTGCTCTAGATCAGTGATGATGACCTTGACCAGGGTGCCGTATCACATATAGAAATATTAATATTTTTGCAGCCCTAGTAAATGAAAGAGTTTGGTTAACTAACTATTTACGAAAACAAATAATTATTTAGGGTCTTTTCATATATTTTTTTTAAATAAGAAAAAAGTTACGATGGTAACGGTATTAATATTTTTTTCGTGCAACGTCGGATAAATTTTCTACAAAGGTTTAAAATATATATTTTTTGAATCGCCCGAAAATGAGACGTTTCGACGACGCTTTGGTGGCAAACTTGTACGCAATGTTTATTAGAAGTGCAGTCGGCGGTCATAATGTGACGTCAAAATGTCGCAATGCCAACTGCAAGCCGTTTTGTATGTGCTCATTTTTAAACCATAAATTATAAATGAAAACTTGTTTTGAATACATTGATAGTTATATCATTAGAATCGTAAAAATCCACTCTAAATATATATTATATATTACTAACTTTACTCTTGACTTGTGAAAATACCTTATTGCGTTTGCTAAATATCAGTTGAATGTTGGTATTTTGTATGTTTTAAAAGCGTCAAAAACTTCATAAGTCAGTCGGTTCCTTTTGTTTTATTATTTAATGGCGAGAATAAGCTCTCTCAAAAGTGCTTTGAGGGAAATATTGTGAGTAAAAGTTCTAGTTATGTGTGTTGCCCAAAATGTTTTGTCATTTCTGACGCTTGTGTTAGGCATGGGTAACTCAATTTGAACCGGTTCAAAAAGACGTTGAGCTGCAGCTCAAACTTTTAATAGGTGGCTCACAGCTCACTGTGAGTGTTTCAACACAACACTTCAGGTCAGCTGAATCAGCGCGTTAGCGGTGATTCGGTGAACCATACATTTATTTGAGCCAAACAGTGCGACCTGCATCATTCAACTCACTAATATAGCCGTTTTGAACCTGAGCTCGCAACTGAGCGACTCGCGACAGTTGCGACTCACGACAGTAAAATAATTTGGGCTGATCTGCGAGCCGGATCAAAACTCCAGCTCGAGTACTTAAACTGCGAGTACACACTTAAACTGCGAGTACGTACTTAAACTGCGAGTACTTAAATTTTTTGGTTAATTTTTTTTTTTATGATACAGTCATGAAGAATTATTAAACATAAGAACTATTTTTTTTAGCTTAGGATATTTAATGTAAATGCATTATTTTCTGTTTGATTATAATTATTATATTACGAGTATGTTACTTACAATAGAGCATAATCAAGCTTCCAACAATGATGCAGGACAGTCGAGATGGATCAGCATTGAGACTGCAGTTAAAAAGCTGCTTGATAGTTCTACTGATGGAGAATTTCTCAGTGTTCATCAGGTACGAGGACTCGTGGTGCAACACTTCTGCCTTGAGAGTTGGTGAATCTCTCTCAAACCTATAAGACAATCAATCCCAACATAAATTAACTTGTAGATATATTAATCCTCCGAAAAGATTACAAAACGTTTTATGTGAAATTTTGTTGTCTATGTGAATCGTTGCTCATAAATTTTCAAAATGCCAACCAAAAAATACAACATTGTAAAAATTCCACGGAAAGAAATGTATTGCTTGGGTCATTTTGAAAACATTCCCAAATATCATGATTAGAGATGGTTCATTTAAATGAAAATAATCTAATGCATTTGATTACAAATGACTGAATAAAATAATCAAGTAAGAAGTATGAATGAATGAATGAATAAATTTAAAATTAATGAATGAATGAATGAACAAATTAATTTATTACTTGAAAATTTGAAGGTAAGTGCCGGGAACAGGGTGAATGGTGCACTGAAAAACAAATGTTTATCGCAGGAGGCAAAAGCAGTTCACAGTGGAGTTCTAGTGCCAACTCTAATGTGTGGGAGTGAAGAATGGAATTGGAAAAAAAATGATGAAAGTAGGTTAAATGCTGTCGAAATGGGACCCCTCAGGCAAATGTGTTGTAAAACGATGTATGATAGGTGCACAAATGTAGAGATCCGTGAACTGTGTAAGGCTGAGACATGCATTATCGACAGAATCAAGAAGGGGTGCTGCGTTGGTTTGGACATGTAGAGCGAATGGTCAGCGAAAGAAAGGCTAAAAGGATCTACGATGGGAATGTTGATGGATGCAGAAAACGAGGAAGACCGAGAAAGACATGGCACAGTCGAGTCCATCAAATACTTGAAGATGGACCTGTCAAAAGTAGGAATAATCTGTGTGCGTGCATGAGAAGATGTATGAATGTAGAGGAAGCAATGTCTGTATTCAAAGACAGAGTCATATGGCGTTCTATCCTCTCTGCCTGCCCCTACGGGGAAACGGCTAAATGGTTTGTTGTTGTTAAAAATTTGGAATATCTGTTTGGCATCTTGGGGGGATAGCCAGAATTATTTTATTTTTTAAATTATGCTACATAAAGGCCCATTCCTAGATCTTGGGGAATCCATTGTATTATACACACGGAATTGTATTCTTTATTTGCCTATACACAAACAATTGACCGCGAAAAAATATATGTGTATTAGAAAAAAATTCCACCACCAAAACCCAGTCAACCATGAATATATCGTCGTCTTAATGGTGAAAAGCGCCAAGTTCAAAATACTAAATAACAAACTTCTTCATAATGTTTTCTTTCAAGATTTGTAAAATTTCCTAAATGTTTTATTAACCTATCTGAATGGATGTCGGATGAAAGAAAGATGTGTTTTTTGTTAACCGGTCAACTTAAAGATCATTATTCTCGGGTCTTTGCATCACCAAGATGACGATATTCTCAAACATACTTATCATCGTAAGTGGATTGGGCGGACAAAACATTACTACTATGAATGAGCTGATCCTCTTCATCATCCGGACACTCGGCGTGGAGTAAGGCGTAGGACTCTTCCGTGTCGGTGAATGTCCCGCTGAGTGCGCTTCTTCCGATCTGTTCTAGTTCATGATTGAACCTTCAAACACGGACCACACAACAAATAAACAAAACGAAATGGAGGACGTAACAAATGGAAGATTTGCAATGAAAATACAAAAATAATAATGAAATCGATAGCAAAGCGATGGGTAATGGAAATAAACCTGATGCAACTAGGACTAATGTACGTCAACAATGTTTCGAGTTGGTCCAAATTTTTGTAGACGAGGACTGGATTCAACCCCTTTGGGAGCTGTTAATATTAACATATTACAACAGAGATGAAGAACGTTTTGGAGAAGGGAATATTGAAGTCTAGGCATCCACAGGGTTTATTGGCTGGTTTAAGTGAAGTGGCCACTTTACACACTGTGTGACATTCACCATTTTGCCTTTATTTGAACATCTATATTCCTTCGATTTTTCCATATTTTAATGTTTGTGAAATTGAAGAGCTGAAACCTTTATTGTTGCGGGTGAGATTCAACTGATTGAATTATTCAACGATTTGTTATTATTTATTTATTTAAATAAACGCCCAGAGGGCTCTTACAATAAACAGTTAAAAGTACATTAAGTATTATAGAAAATAACAAAAGTAAAATCATAACTTTTACACCTAACATGTAATTCATTCTAGAAAAAAGAAAAGGGTAATAAAGTAAAGATGAATAGAGAAACACATTAAAAAGGGGAGAATTGAGGGGATAGACTTGACGCTTAACTTTAATCTTAGGTTATTGTTATACGTGTAAACTTTTATAGACAAATTTTCAATGTTTTCACTTCTTTTTTAATGAACGAATTTTTGTGTTTTTATGATTTACCCAAATATTTTCATTTTAGGGCAATATTATTCTAGTCGTAAATAGTCGTCATCTACCGTGTCGGCAAATGGAAAACAAGTTGTCGTAGAATGGGGTTCGAACCTCAGACTTCCTGATCCAGAGGCTGCACCCTACCCACAGGACTATAAACATCTTAAAATGTCTTTATCTCTGTCAAAATAGCTATCAATAATAATTGTTTGGTTATTTCCGTGATTCGTGACCATGTTCGAAGACAGAATTTTTATAATGGAGAGTGATAATGTGCTTTCAAATATTCACAGTGAGACGACAAACTGTAAAAATTTTAATAAAATCAACATGTAAATAATGAAATAATTAAGTAAAGTAAAAAACAAAACTTCCCTTATGAGACAAACAAGACTTAACTCAACATGAAAACAGAAAACTATCATGTTACAGCTTTAGACTAATATTATTTTACAAAAATAACAAGATCACTCTGTAATTGAAGCCATTGGTAATCTATGTTATAATTTGGTGTTTTGAGATAATCAAATACAGCATTATTTTAGGCTTAATATACATTATGAAATTTAGATTTAAAATACAATAAAAATAAGATATCAATTATTATTATTCAGGACTGCTAAATATTATTTTTTAACTGGAAATATAGATGATACGATATAGATGCATTCACAACTGAATACAGCCCAAATGTAGCATAGATCATTAATGGTGGGAAGGATTCAATTGCAGAATAAATAACAATTTTGAGTAGGTACTTTTTATGATGAAACATGAAAAATGAGAATGTAATTGAATAATTTTTTTAAAAAAACATATCACATGTAAAAAAATTAAATCGAAATGGCGGATCACTTAAACCAGTCAATAAAAGTTGAAATTAAGCGATACACAAATCGACCACAGTCAAAATAATAAAATTAGATAAATCACCTAAGAAGTAAGACACACGCGGCAACTATTGTATAGGCCATTAGTGTTCCTATGGACATCATATTTACCAGGTGGGATAGTTCAAACAGCCCTGCCATAGTTCCTGGCAAAAGTAAACAAAAACTCATTATAAAATGTTCTTACGGTGTATTTATTTACTTAGAATCCTAAAATAGTTTTAAAAAATCATCTTGTATGCATGTGTTCTAATCTCAGAAGAATAGCGCTCTACCGCTTATAGAGCCGCTCATACAGACAAAAATATTAGAGTATTGTCAATCACGAAGTTAGCTACAGTTTGCAGCAAAACAATGAGCCGTAGGTACTCGAGTTGAGAATTTCAACCACAGCGACTCGTCCGTTACATGTCCGTTGTTAAACCAAATTATTATTTAATTATGCTATTACTACTATTACTACTCTCAAAAATTAACCTTAATGTCCCCTTTCGCGTGACAAGAAATAAGTATCTATTCCATCTGCCAGTCTGTAAGCACCAACTATCAACTCTTTACACTCTTTCCTCTATCGTTCTTTCTCAAATGATAAAACTTTTTTTTTCATCTATTGAAATATTTAACATGCCCCTTAATTTATTTAAAAATAATGAAGACTCGTTCTTTCTGGCTGCGATACGCTTCCACTTGCTATTTAATGATGCTCACGCTTACTCACACCTGAACACTTACTCTCATACAAATACACACAAACACACCCTTTTGTTATACCACAATTTAATATGCATGATTTTTATTTAGAAACTTTGCTCGCCTGTCTTCGTCTGTCTTTAAACCGTATCTTTTCTTGTTATTATATCTTTTTTGACTGTTTGTTTATGCAAAATGAATTTAAAAAATTAAGACCAAACCAAAAATTGGCAATGCTTTTGTTCTATGCAATACAGCGAAATGGCATCTCTACCACTCATTATTACTCTGAGGTTCTAATTTACCATTGATGACGCCTGTGGGGAGGATGATTGGTCTGTTAAACAGCCTACCGAGAGAAATGGATCTTTCCCAAGTTAGGATTACCAGTTTTAGACTTTTCATCTCTTACAATGTATCGTAATGTGTATTGATGATTTAGTTGAGTCTGTTTTTTACAGTTTTTATGAACTATATGTTTATAAATGTGTATAAATGTTGGTGTTCGATTTCTAACAAGATTGATATGAAACATTTGTATTAAATGACCTTTTTTTGTATGTTTCACATGCCATTCAAATTTATTTTTTTATTTCTTCCATCCTAGTTTTCTTCAGCCAGATTTTGATTTCTCTTTTGAAATATTGTTTGTTATCAGTCAACTTAATTCAGATGGAAGCATATTAAACAATGTGTCAGAAAAAGTGTATATTAGGCATGTTATAATTATTACTGTGCTGATACCTGTTAATAGGGAAGCCAATATTGTTCCCATGACTGGACTCTTGAATCTGGGACTGATGGTACCAAAGAACTTGAATACCAAACCATCGGAAGCCATGGCGTATAGAATACGAGGCAATGGAAACATCGAACCAAACAAACTGAAAACAAGAACCCAATATGTATCACATTATAGAATATGGATCTATACAACCCACAAATGAATACTCATGAAGGTATTATTTATGTTCAAAGCATTAACTTTGTGTCAAACATTTGAACTAATATTAGTAGGTAAATATTGGTAAATAACCACTTACCGACCTTTTATGTCTGCCGGTTTCGAGATGTACTATTTACGAAAAAATTAATAAATTACATGCAGGGTTAAGGGGATGCAAACACCACCGTGTCCGAACACGCACTAAAAATTACATTAATAATATAGTAATAATTTTTCAGAGTTTGCCAATCATCTCGTAAATTAAAATCATAACTAAGGATACAGGAGGTAAATTTTTACATTAAAATACTAAAAAAGGACTTAAATGAAATAACACGGAGGTGTGTCACATTAAAAAAGCTTTGAAAAATAATATTCCCCTAATAAATAATCATATATCGTTTGAATATAGCCCACTTTTTTATTTAAAAATTAACCAATCGTGTAACTTTCAACCTCCTAACCCTTCTCCTTCCCAAACCCCAGCACTTTCACCAACATACCACTAAATATTATTAACTATTTTTTTGTGCATGTTCGGACACGGTGGTGTTTTCAACCCATTAACTCTGCATGTAATTTATAATTTTTTTCGTAAATAAAATGTATACTACGGTGATGGTAAAGGTTAAAGTGTATTTTAGTATTTGCGTGTTGGTGTAGTGAGTGTCCTAAAGTGCCCTAAAGAAACCGGTAGACTTCAAAAGTCAGTAAGTGATTACGTACTAATATTTACTAACATCAGTTACTCGTGAAGTTAGCCAGGAGCCAAGAATAGAAAAAAATCAGCCAAACAATAAAACTAATTGCTGCTGAGCAATCTGTTTTTATTTATTTTCTCCTTAAGCTCCCCGGGTTCAATTCAATGTGCAAAAGTAAATTACTAGATAAACTATAATTGAATTTTATTATACAAGGTTTCATCCCTTTCGTGACATCTTCAGGACTGGTATCAGTATTACAAAAGCGTCACTTGTCTTTTATTTACATAATAAACTAAAATGAACTTTCACCAAGCATTTTCACCTACAAACTTGAACTGTGATTCTGTAAATAAATTAATGTAAGTAATTAACAATCGTGTTTCCATTCACGGAATACCCTGTTAATGAAAAGCGGACTGTATAATTTAAAAATGAATATCCTTCTATTGTGTGTAAGGTTTGAATATTTAAGTAAAGGAAAGGAGCACAGAAATGGACCTACCATTGATGCGATGAGGATGTTATTCTATTTTGGGCACTGGATGATGAAAGTTCACTATGAATTATGATATTAAACGATTTATTATAATAACTTCCACAATGACGAGTGTGGATTCCAAGAGTTCTTATGCAATGTTTAAATTTTGTTAACAATGTTCCATTTTTCTATTTCCTCTATCTTGATGTAAGGTAGGTACTAAAATGATGGGTCAAGGGAAGGATGGGAAAGAAAGGTAATCGGCCAGGAATAATATCGGTAAATGCAGGTTTATATTAAACATACCCTACCTCTTACTTAACCAATAGGATTTGTAAAATAATCACTAGGTAATGAGTTATTAAAAAAAAGGTGGATTTAATATTCTAGCGTGCATTGCTTAAACGAGCTAGTGATAGGTCATAAGACCTGTAAATAAATGACCTTATATCCTTTATAAAAAATTACCATCTAACTTGAGATATATGTGCGCAATCTATATCCATATTTATGTTTTGAATTGCAATACCTGGAGAGTAAGCCGAATATTCCTCCGATGGCCACAATCCACTTGGCCCATACCCAGCCTATTTCTCCAAATGCAAATGGAATTGGAGCATCTGGATCCTGAAATTTAGAAAATGACAATTTAAGTAAATAAATAATAATCCCAAGTCCCAATTTTATTTCATGTTGTTTTAAGGTTTTATGAGAAGTAACATCCAAGTCGGTCTCGTGGTGCAATGGTCAGCGCGCTTGCCTACCATGCAAGAGGTCTCGGGTTCGATTCCGGACATGGTTGATATGATTTATTTATTTAAAAGGATTTTTTCACACCAGAATATTTCATAGGCTCTGGACTGGTACCTGAAACGTAAAACTGATCATTTTACCTTCGTGTAACAAAAATGATCAAGATACACTGCGATTGGTGTACAAATGCAGTACCCTATGCACCACTAGGTGAGGAAAGGGAATGATGATGATGAACGTCCAAACTTTAAGAAACTTTCTACGTCTTGAGCACATCAGTTTTAGTTTGAAAAATACATTATTTTTTATTTCAGAACAGAAGTCAATAATAGCACACTTTTTCAAAAAATTAATTGTTTTTTTCCATACATTTTTATTGTTAATATGATAAAGGCATGTACTCAAGAAATTTTAAAAGAAAATAGTCATACTAGAGTTTTTAAGAAGAAATATTATATTTTTGCAGATTTAATTCAAGAAAAATGCAACCAAATCATTTCTTTCGCATCTCAAATGACAACCGACTGAGCCAAACGAATGATTTTAACAACAAAAAACCTAGAACTGTCACAAAATGAGGATATAAAGCGATATTTCAGTACTGTAAAATATGAGAGATCGTTTCGATAAATAGTGATATGCCCCAAACGGTAACATTGATACCAAGTGGGTTGTACCAGAGCGAGGTGATCCAGAATTTGTAACACTACCATAACTCAACAAAATAAATTAATTCACGCACCTGCAGATAATAAGGCCACATGAGTGTCAGCACTGTGGAGATACCAAAGTATGCCAGGAAGATGATTGCTAGAGAAGTCAAAATGGATATGGGAATGGCTCTTCTCGGATTGTGAACTTCCTCTCCTGTAGTGGCGATGCAGTCGAAGCCAACGAACCCAAAGAAACATGTGGCAGCTCCCTTTAACGTCCCCGAAAAGCCGAATGGAAAAAATCCACCAGAACCAACATTCAGAGTTGAAGGCACATTGTCAGGAGATAGGTACCAATTATTTACATCAGCTGGAAACAAAATAAATGGCTTAACAAAGAATAATTGCCATAGTATTATAATTATTATTTTAGTGTTTGTAAACAAATTAAAAAATATATGTAGTTTTATATCCGCACCTAATGGTGCATAGGGCACTGGACTGGTACACCAATCGAAGCATATCACAATCAATTTTATTATATGAAAGTAAGGTGATCAGTCTTACGCTTCAGTTACCAGTCCAGGGACTATAAAATATTCTAGTGTGAAAATACCCTTTTAAATAAATATTTCAAATCAACCACGTCGGGAATCGAACCCAAGACTTCTTGCACGGTAGGCATGCACGCTGACCATTACACCATGAGGCCAATATAAGTGCTGCATAGGGAACTGCTATGGTACTCCAACTGCTGCTTGACTAGATAATTTTTATTGCATGGAAGGTGATCAGATTTACAAAATATTGGAGTGCAGAGCAAAACCAATATTTCACATCCACCCTGTCAGAAATCTAACTCAGGATCTTAAGAATGGTAAGGGAATGCGCCAACCACTACACAACATGGTGGACGTATCTTCACTCGATTTTTTTAAACAAGATTTTCACCCGAGTAGCCATTGAGTCAAAAACGCTCATCCAGGGTTCTAGTTCTTTTTCACGCTCAGAACTGTATTTTTTATCTGCCCGGACTCAGAATGCGTAGTTTTAAAAAAAAAAAAAAAACAACTATAAACAACTTTGTGACTAAAAATTGATTGTAGATCACTTTGTTGATCCGGAATATAAAAAAAGAGTTTTCCACACTCACAACACTAGATTAAAAACTAAGGGCTCCCTGATCGTTTCCCGAATTACAAATTACTTCGGAGAGCGAACATTTAATTAAAGTGCGTTCTTTATTACCTATCACCGATGGGATAAGATAGGTTATAAAGAACTCACACGAGAGGTAGTATCATACATGATAAATATAGCGCAGGAAATTGGTCAAATAAACCAAAGTAGGGAACAAAATGCCGAACACTCCTCTAGTGGAACGGAAGGCCTGTTGACTGCTGCCAACAGGCCGGCTTCTCCTGAAGAGTTTTAAGTGGTTTCCTCTCCACGTGAGCAAATGCTGAGAAGTTCCTGATTAGCCCACATTAATATATCCCTCCTGATCCCAATAGTTTAGATAAATTTTAAGATATTTAATTGCAGAAAAATCCACTTTTTGAAATATAAACCTTGTATATTATAAGCAAGGTAAATAATAAAGCAACTCCCATATAAAAATAAAAAAAATTAAAAACAAAAAATTAAAAAAATAATTAAATTGCGTTATTCCAAGATTGTTCAATGTTCTCCCACAAACCATCATTAACATGAAAGATCTTCAAATGAAAAAAAAGAACTGAAGAAATATCTTCTAAATACTTTATAGTGCCTGTTAATAAATAAATTTGTATAATGTAAATAAAATAATGTAAAATAAACCTGTCATAAAAAAATGTGTCCCACCAAAAAGTCTTTAGACTTAGTGGGTAACAAATTATTATTATGTATTTTAAAATATCAAATAAACGCTGTTCTGCAGCACTGAAACTAAAAAATATATAATAATTTATGTCTACAGTTATAAAGCAAAGATATCAGGTTTTTAAAATTAAGGATTGTCGTAACTTAAAATATCTTGAACAACAAGCAAAATACAACTGTTGAAATTCCAAAATTATTAAGAAAACATTCTTAGAATTGGGTTTTAATTCTTCATTAGGTAAAGTTACTTTTTAAATGGCATATTGGCTATTTTACCTTATAATGTAAAAATTATATTGTGGGGTAATTACTACAGCTAGTTAACTTCAAAATCAGTATTTTGGGGTTACCCGCTAAAAACACATATTTGTATTATTTTTTTAATTTTTTTTATATCGGCGAGTACGGCCAGTAAAGCAAAGATGTATAAAAAAACTTACAGTGAAATACAGAATAGAGTCCCTTAATATATTTAATATATACTTTCTAAAAAACTGTTTAAAACATTGAGTGATTCCAAAATATATTAATTGCCAATTTATTAATAAAAATCTTCTTACGCATAATAATAAATCCATAATTAGTGCTAAGAAATTTTTGTTAAAAGAAGATATTAAAAACACATGTATAAAACGGAACAACACAAAACTCTTAATTTAAATTATAACTAGAGTTAAAGAACATATGAGATGTCTTAAAAACAATAATTTGTCTGAGTTCGCTGAACATATCCTAACAAATAGTCACTCATTCAACTTTGAAGATGGCATCGAAATTTTACATACAAACAAAAAAGAATATGCACTTGATTATTTTGAAATATTGGAGATTAGAAACAGTGTGAATAAAAATTTTAATATTATTAATAATCAAATAAATCTTAGTAATAGTCCTATTTTAAATATGTTTCCTCTCCCTAAATCCACACACAAACCCCCTCTCCCCTCTACTCCCGTAGCCACGCCCACTCTACCCTCACTGTGAAAATATTATATATGTTATGTTAGTTTGTAATTAACCCTGAAGAAGGCATAGTGTTGCCGAAACTAGTTGGTTGTCGAATTATAAAAATATAAGTGGTACATAAAAACAAAGTGATTTTATTTTAATATATTAGATATTTGTATTTCTTCCACGAATTCTACAAACAGACATGTCGTGATTCATTCCAATCATATTACGATGATTTGAATGCATGTCTTAAAAAAATGTGATTTTAGCGGGTAACTCACAAATGCTGATTTAGAAGTTACCGAGTTGTAGTAATTACCCTGCGACATTAACTTACCATTTATTGAGCCAGCGACAATTACAAACAGTATAATGCAGATATTTAAAATGGTAAAAATATTGTTTGAAATGGCGGACTCCTTCATTCCAAATGCCAGAATCACTGAAATAAAAATTTACCTTATTAAAAAACACATTTACCATAGAAACAGCAGGCTTTTAAAAATGATTTATTGCTGTACCGTTTTTTATTTCAGCATCAACTTTGTGGAATAAAAAAATATGGTAAAAAATTAATGATCGGTTTTTTAAGACCACACATAAAAGTTATTTATAAAATTATACATGTTTGGGATTCACAGTCAATGACGTCACTGCGACCTGCATAGATCTATTGTGACGGGACCCTGTAAATAAATTCTTACACTCCAAGCCTAGATCTTTAAAGAGCCGGACTACTGAGTGGTGTGCGAGTGCTTTTATATACATGTATATCGCTAAATTTCTTCCCAAGTACCTCCAAGCCCAAGTCCTTAAAGTATCAGTCTATTAGATAGGGAGCGATCGCTCTCACATCCTCAGGTTTAACCAATGGTCCCCCGAAGATGTGGCTTCTTTTGCGATATAAAACATAACACTGACATAAAATGCGTATAGGTATTTCATCATCTGCACTACGAAACCTACATCTACAAATTTCAGAGAGATTTGTTATTTCAAGGAGTTTGTTCAATTTGCAGTGCCCTGTAAGAAAGAGCTCTAGTAATTACTCACTTGGTTCCAGTTTAATTACATTAGGGAGAACCTCTTCAGTAGTTAGAATAAGAGATATCAAAAATGACAGCACATTTCATGGAAATTCAACAACAAACATTCTTCAGTGAAATAAAAATGTCATCATACAAACCATGCATTTTAGTTATATAATGAAATTAATCATTTTTTAGAAACACTGGGCCATAAAATGATGAGACAGGTGTGACTATTTTCCCTCCGTTGAATGAAGCTACTTTTAAAGTCAAATCTATTTGATGAATGATAACATAAACTATGAACTACATTAAATTTTGTTATTAAAAGAACATGATAAATGATAGTAAAATTGACGACAGAATATTATCTACAATAGCCACTATCATGGATGGGAGTTCTCCGATTCATTTTTATAGTGATAACCCAGAAGTTGACAAACAAATAAAGATCTTGTCAAATATTTGATTTCACAATTTTTCAGCATAATGTTGTGGACGGTAAATTAAGATTTTACCTAGATACAAATTGTAGTTCATCTTAGCCCTTAAAATGGCACTCAAAAGTAAGAGTGATAATCTGGGCTGTGATTGATGCACTAATGGAGTATTCTATGCACTATTGGGTACAAATTATGAAATGATTACAAATAAAAACTCTCTGAATAAATGAAGATCTCAAGCAAAGGTGGTTTTTTAGTTTAAGCATAGATGCAGTGCACTGCCAAGTAAAAATATAAATAATAATCAATAGTAAAAATATGGAATATAAAGAAAAACGGATTTACTGCAACATTATACTCATAATTATACTCTTTTTTCAATACCAGTGCCAAAAAATCTAGCGAGGTCATCTCTAGCGGACGACCTTCTGATCTTGCAGCTCACGCACGCGCCAATCATCACTGTGCATATTTTGTTTGCACGAGCTTTAACTCAAAATGAAAAATACAAAATACCAAATAGGGTGAAAACGAAGCTTGAGAAGATACACTACTCTCCATAGCAGTAAACCATGCGTTAGAGGGAAAATACCTTATACACAAACCGTGCAGTGGACATGCGCAGATAGAATGTTTGTAACCTAACTTTGAACAAACTATTGACAGAATATTGGTAGGAATTTCTGTGATTTAGCTACGCATAATGTTAGTGTGCGTGTGCCTAAATAAAAGCAATGGCAGACTGGCAGATTTTGTGTTACGATGTGTGGGCTGTTATTGCATATATCGCTCGTTTAGAAAACAATGCTAGAGTAATTATTTATTATATTTTAATATTATTATGCATAGTAAACGTTTACAAAATGTTTAAAAATTCACTGCCAGTATATTTGATCAAGAGTCAGTATGATGCCAAGAGATGGTATTGAAATGTAAAAACTAAATTAATCAAGAAATGATGTTCATTTGTCAGGTGTTGTGTTGTCATTATAGATAATTACATATAAATATACACTTACTTCAGATAAAATCAAAAGCATAATTGATAATTACCTCCAAAAAACACTGCCAATCCAAACGCTAACAGATCAAAATAACTTGACAGGAAGAACACATTGATGGGAGCTATTTCTTTGAAGGTTGTTTTCAGAGTATCATTTAGTAATGTGTCTAAATACAAACTGATTCCACGGGAAACGCTGGCAGACCCTGAAAACAAAATTCATTAAATTCTTACATGTGAATTAATTAGGTCTATTTTCAATAGTGCCATTATTAAATGCAATATTTTAAATAAAACGAGTGTAAATTTAAACTTTGTATTCATTACCGAGTCAATGTAATCTAAGAATTGAAGTGAGAATGAAATAATTTTGGACAAATTATTGTTGATGAAACAAGTTGAACAAAAAATATTTTCTAGAAACTACCTTACCAATGACATACTCGAGAATTAGATTCCAACCAATTATAAATGCTATGAACTCTCCAACGCAAACATAGCTGTAAATATAGGCAGAGCCAGCTCGAGGAACTCTAGCTCCAAATTCAGCATAGCATACACCTGTAAACCAATAAAATTACATATTTATGCATGCACTTTTATGCTTTCTTATAGATTTAAATATATTAATAATAACATTAACCTTTCCCTTACTGTTCTAAAAATACCCGCGCGTTACGGTGCTGTGTACTCAATACACATTTAAAAAATAAGAGATTTAAAAAGGGAAAAATGGAATGTTTATAGGGAATGGCTTTAATTAACCATAATTTAATTCAAAGATGATAATATTTCAAATCTAACTGCTGAAAACATGAAAAAACCATTGGGTATCGCTGATGGCTCAGCCGAAACGTGCTCCCGCGCCAACTTCCCGAGGCTACTAAGGAGCTAGTACTGGACTACGTGACTGGAGATGTAGATGTAGTGGACGTGCAACGCCGGGTGTTATTGGTATGCCGTGAGTATACTTTTGTGGATATTTGTAATTTATTCCCGATTTCCGATAAAATGCTTTATTTGTTCCTAATAAGAACTTATTATTTAATAACAAATTATTTCAGTCGATACGTAAATGTGCAATGGAGGAATACTGAAAATCTCAATCCAATATTTATTATATTTATAAAGATATTATAGTTATTAGACGCAATGTGTACAGGCTACACATCACCTAAACCAGGGAGGGAGGGTTAAAACAAATAGTAGGCATTAATAGTAAATAGTCTCACAGGTCAAGTAAATAACTGTGACTGCCCAGCAGGAGGGTGCGGTGAAGTTATCAATTAGGGAAACATTAACTTGATACTATGCACACAGGTCAAATATGTACGTATTACTAACACAATAATTCTGATTTAGTACTTTAAAATAAACCAACAAGTGATTTTATGCCAGAATTTCAGCATAAAAGAGTTATATTTCAAAGTTTAAAATTAAAATAAAATTGTGTTAACCGATTTCATTGCTAAACGTAACAAAATATGAAAAATACATATGGATTGGTTTGTTAGAACTGCTTCTTCAGAGCTTCCAAAGATCTCAATTTGCGCATGGGCGTACTTTTGAATTCAACACTAAACGCCCACCTCAAAAGAATCTAGTCAAAGCAGGTGTCCTTTCACATTATTTTTTTTTATTTTTTTTATTTAAATCTTAAAGTAGGGCACACATATCATACATATTGTTATGTGTGTTCTCATAATAACATTTCAAATATATTTAATTTATAAATTGTTTATCACATATGTCTTGACCATTATTTTAAATTTTGATATGTTTTTTTCTTCATAAATATTTTTTCCATTTCGTAATACTTTTTAATTGCTTTAAATAAAATAGAATTTTGTGACTTTGCCTTTTTCCTAAATGGAAGTCTGACACATACTTAAAAAAAAACTTCTCAGTTTTACTAATTATTTATTGACTATCAAATGTTTTCGCCTAAACGGGCACCTCAAAGAATGGTGAATCGTTTACAACATTTTTTAAAGCATATAATAGCCCTCCCCTTGTTTCCTTCTGGAATAAAATGTTTTAATTTTTTTTTTAAGGCTTTTCTACTTGGAACTTCTGTGCTATGGAGATTCCAACAAATTAATATTTTAGATTTGACTTTTGGTTTACATCAATCATAAATGCAATACAATATTGCTTTTACATCAGATTAACTAACTATTCATTCATGATTACACCAAAACATTTTAATGCATCGCCACCCATCATTAAATGGAGAAGAAAATTGTGTAAAAATAAAAGTATCAAGTGATAGGAGACTATGTTGTGATTATTCACCTGACTCATCTAATTTGTGTCACATTTTAAGTGTTTTATGTCTAACAATGACATACAATTGACATTTATAACCAATGAACAACAGATAATAGAAGGCGTATATACATTGTAGAGTAGCTAGATTAACTTTTTGAACACATAGATATATTTTATACTGCACACTACAAATACTGAAAGGTTCATTTTTAAAGAACAGATGTGAAAAATACGGTTACAAAATTGATGTGTCCATAGAATTAAGAATAGTCCAGAAACTGCATACGCACATCAAACAGAAGGCGACTCAACTACTCATGAATGAGTAGGTTTACGTTTTGACCCATTAGTTTCTTTGTGACGTTGCTCAGTACGCAACTCCTGATTTGAATTCAACTATGCCATGTTGTGTCTTTTCAAAAGGTAGAAATACTCCTAGGATCTTAAAAAACAGGATGGAATCACTTTTTATGTGTAATTAGCAAATGAATGTGTATGTAGCAAATGCATTACTTAAAAATTGAATTGTTTTTCCATCTGTCAGATTGCGAAGAAACAAAATGAACATTTTGTTAGTGATGCCAGGGTATTAATTTTTTTTACCCTACTTTGCTCATCTAATGAGAGAACTAATGAAAATTGAACATCGGATTAAAAAACTCTGTGGTGGACATTTGACCGACATTATCTCTAAAACATCAAATATTATTTAACATGATATAAAAATATCCGTTTTATGTAAAATAAAATTTGTTTTATATGTTTAAAGTTCATTAATTCAATGAATCTTATTAAATGACCCTTTACTTATCTACTCTGTTATGTCAATCAATATTTCCGCGTGCGCAATAAAATTTTAGAGAAATTAACAGATTGCTTTTTTTTAACCTTACATTTGTGTTATAATTATATTTTTTCCCATCGTGCAATATCACGCGGCGACATCACGAATGCGCGCGGCGAAAGTGGGGCCTAGTGGGGGGATTTGTGGACACAGTCCGATGTATTCAAATATGATTCTACGCTCCTTTTGGACTATTCTTAATTCTATGGATGTGGCATAATTTACAAATGCTGTCCGAGTTAGATCTCGCCTGTATCTTTTACCTGCCTACTGGTCACAAGTGTCCAAAAATTTACCACACAAAGTTACAGGTCTTTTACTCAGTCTTAATATGATGATATTCATAATAATATTTACATCTAGTTTGATGAAAACCAATATGAAACATAGAATATGTCTAAGACTATATTCCTTCATATTATCGGTTGTGGGAAGTCTAAAAAGGTGAAGACAGCTGATGGATGGGCTACAAATATTTTTATTTGATATATGAATAAATAAGACGGGCCTGCGGCCAGAACAAGATGAAGATTCTGGAGAGATCATATAAACAGAAGAGACATCTCCAGAATCCATTGCAGCTAATGAAATGCCACCTGATCATCGTCTTCCTGGAAGACCGCCTAGAAGACATTTAAATTAAATTAATTAAAATTTATTTACAGTTGCATCTTAACGTCCTAAGAGTAGCAGCTTTCTGCCAGATCTATAAGAAGAGGAAGAAGAAGAAGACTGTCTTAGAACAGGGTAACAACCCTAGTTAGGCAGTCAAAGTAAAAAAACATAATATTTTTCAAATTATGTTATTTATATTCATTGTTGGATCGTCAGTGATGCTGCAATATCGCGCAACTATCAATTGATTATTTTGGCAGGGGATCTGAAAAAACATTATTTTAATATATTACTTATGATTTTAATCAACCAAAAATATCATTAAGTATTAGAAAAACTATCATTATTCAGAGTAAAAAATGGCAACAATTTAAAACTAACAGCTCTTAGTCCCTTTAACTAATTTATTATAAAACATTTTGGTAAAAACAACAAGTTATGCAGTATTGCAGTATCACCGACGATATGATGTATTTGATAAACAATGTATGAGAATTGTAAAATAAATAAAGAAATAATGTTACTTCACGACATTAAAGTTTCATTCTGTTGTGTTTGAAAAAATGTTTGTTCTTTTAAATGACAGTGATCAAATGTAGCTTGTAACATTCTACAAATAATGTAATCTCCCTGTTTATTTAAGTAAGATAATACAAACCTGCAAAGAGCGAAGCCAGCGCAGCTATCAGAAAAGACAGAATAACGGAAGGTCCGGCAGAGTCCCTGGCTACGTGTCCTGCCAAAACGTATACTCCGAGTCCTAGGGTACTTCCGACTCCGAGAGCGATCAGATCTCCAGTTCCCAACTGCCGCGAAAGCCGATTGTGTTTAAGGATCTCAGAGGACTCGTCCAAAACCTTTCGTCGAGTAAGGACGTGCCAGACTCCACCCATCTCGTCGCCGAGTCGAAATTACTATAAAACCTAATGAAAAAACACAATCACAACAAATAACTTTCACTAGTTAAAAATCTCTATTATATTCTGGAACTATTTCATACAACTGACAGCTAAACTAACGGACGTTTACTGAATGGGTGAAAAATTCTTTATTGCTCTTTGCCTCATAAAAAATTTAAAGCAAATGCCTTGTGAGTCATATAAACAAAGATAGGGGACCATCTCGCGCTGTATGTACAATGGATAGTCGGCAGATAGGAGCAACAAATTGTACGCATGCAGGTAAAACAAAGATAAGATAAAGTTGATTGCTTTTAATAGAATACTCTATTATTCATACTTTGCACCATTTTACATGAATGCTGTACGTTGATACGGGAAACAAGAATGTTAATCATATCAGTCTTTCCATGACTGGAAAATATATTATAATTTGTAATGCCGCATATTGCTGTATACAACCATGAATTTAGGTATTTCATACATGCAAATATATTTGCATGTTTCATTTCATTTACATGTCATTGCAAACCAAACGAATTGATTTTGTAATTGAAATAATATTGACTGCTTGTGAAAATCATGTTGAAATCATATCAAATTTAAATGCGAGGAAAAATTAAAAATAATTAGATTTTTTTAAGATTAACTATTTAAATGCCAGACAAATTCAGCAGAATTTTGGATAAGAAAAATACTGTCAATGAGGATAAGTTTTATTAAAGGATATCATGTTGAATTAAAAGTGGAAAAATCTCTATATTCATTTTAGATAATGTGTTAAATTGGCGGTAAAACGTATTCTAGATATTTTCATGTAAATGTTTGGTACAGAGTACCATGCGCAAGATATTTCGCTTGTGGCACCTAAAGGTGCACATTTCATTTTATTTTATTGGGTAAAAAAACAGTACGTCCAACACATATTCAAAATTTCTTTGTATATTAGTGTAGGACACCTATGCACATACCAAAAAAATGTTTTGACTTAAGACAATAATATAAATTATGTTAAATATAACAAATGTAAAAGATAAGAAAAATTTAAATTCTCAACTCACTTTTTGTTGCGCCTGAACTACTGAGCTCAATAAAATTAAATATCCCAAATAGAAACCTCAGACAAAACTTACTCTTTCATACCGATAACCATAGAACTAACTATGGTTTCCATTCCCCTATGCCCAGGATTCTTAGGTCTGCCAACAAACATACCAGTCTTGATTTCTTTGATAACAAGTTGTCTTCTTTCATACGATCACTGAATCTAATTCAATTATAAACACCTTTCTCCCGCTTCCACTCCCACTAAGTCTACTAAATACCATTGTGTCTTCCTACTTTCCTTTATAATAATTTTCTTTGCATAAATATGTCCTTAAAAATGCCCATTGGGCATATATATAAATAAATAAGAAATGAAAAAGATGTATATAATAATAAAGTTAGTTGAATATCTGCTTCTCTCAATATTTCTATGACCTCTGATTAAAATTTGTTTACATTGTTATGAAAAATATCAGCCTCGGTAAATCTATGTTTATATTTCTTGCATATTCTAGGTAATGTGGATTATTTTTAATAGTTCATGAAATTATAAAAAAACAAAAGGTGGTTCTACACGGCAATGTTTCATGTTTCTGGACTGGCACCTGAAGCATGAGATTGATCACCTTACCTTCATGTAACAGATGTTTAATATATGCTGCATTTCGTGTGCCAATGCAGTGCTCTATGCACCATCTGGTGCGGACAGGGGTTTGATAATGATGATGATGATATTATTCTCCCCTCCCTTGTAAGCTAATGACTGGTTCTTTGGGCAAACTGAACCTACGGTAGGTTATGAGTTTCCCAAATAAAGAAGGAAAAAAAAAAGAATCTACGTTCGAACTTGGTTGTAACAATCACAGAAATACGGAAATCTCGGATGTAATGAGGAAACATTCGTTGACATTTTAGTTAGTGGTTTTCTCCATATATTTATTCTCTTTTACAATGAGTTATTTCTGACATACCGAACAAAAATATTGTCATCAGCAAAGTTGTTTAAAAACATAATTTTCGCAATAAGAACCAAAGCAATAAAACCCAAACGGGCGGCTAACTTAAGACCGATGCCGCTGGGCGTCGAAATCGGATTCAGTTTATTACACTATGCAAGTGGTGTATATGTACCTAATTTGTTTTTCTGCCGACAACAGTGAAAAAATATCACACTATGGTTGAAATTGTGTGAACTCAGTAAGAACCAGCTCGGCTCGGCACCATATTACAATTGACATCCTTGTTTCGGGGGTTTTTACAATGTTTCTCAGTTTTTTTATGTTCTTAAGTCAATGCATAATAAACATTATTAGTCAGTGATGTCAGAACAGTTATATCAACAACAATATCCAAATTCATTAACAATACCTATTGATAAAAAACTGTTAATAATTTCATTGTAAGGGAGGATTCTATTCTATAAAATATTTATTGTTTTATTGTAACGTAGAGGGTCAAACTAAGGGGGCTAAAAAGGGTGAGTTTTTAAATTATATCTGCTGATTAATTTTAATTGATGCTGATTAAAATTCTATCACTATTATTTTTGGCCCAATTTATTTCTAAAATTTCTAATCTATCTAACTTTGGAACTTCATGTTTGACATGTAAATTTTTCATGTCTATTAATTTTACAAAATTATGTTTTAATTCATTTGAATATGATGTGCAGTTTGATATATCATTATCAAATCTATGTGAAGCTAAATTTTCCTTCAGTCAATGTTTAATTCTTAAATCAAATAAAGTTGGTTTTTATTTATAATACAAATTGAAAATGTACATAGAAATGAAAACAATAAATATTTGGGTTAATCTTCTCTCTCAGTACCTACCAAAGCTATCGGTTTGATATGTATTTGACTCAAATGTATGCAATGTTATCTGTTGTCTGGCTTTGTTGTAACAAAAAAAAAACAGATGGCAGTATCTATACATATTTTACAAATTTACCTTTTTAATGCTTTTCTTAAATTAAGTAGATGTTTATAGTCCTATTCGTGTCCTATTCGTTTATTAATTTCAATTATACAACAACAAAAAAATAATAGAAAAATGTATAAAAGTTTCCACCGTTTTTTTTTTTTTATTTATTGTGAAAGAATGGAACCTTATGTTTTATTCAAAATATTGTCCATCGCTTGCACTACTGTTTCTCATCTTTCTGGCAACATACGGATACCGCGTCGGAAGAATATTTCATATTTCTTCAGGTTATCCATGAATCGACCCAATTTTTGATATCATTGTATGATGTGAAGTGCTGCTCAGCCAGACCATGTGCCATCAATTAGAACAAGTAATAGTCCGAAGGGGCAATGTCTGGTGAATACGGCGAGTGGAGTAAAACTTCCCAACTGAGTGTTTCCAAAAAGGTTTTGACCGGCGCCTTAACATGCAGACAAGCATTATCATGCAGGAGAATAACTTCGTTGTGTCTGTAGTAGTAGTGGGCGGGCTTTTCCTCGAGTGCTCGACTCAATCTCATAAATTGTGTTCGGTAGGCAGCTCCAGTAATGGTTTCGTTCGGTTTGAGCAACTCACAATACACGACACCAAGCTGATCCCACCAAATACACAACTAGAGTTTTTTTCCACGAATGTTTGGTTTAGCTGTAGATGTTGATAAATGACATTTTATGTAGGGTTTTAATTTTTTATAAATGTTTAAATCCTAACAATAAAAAGTCCTATGAAGTTGGGACATTCTATCCATTTATTCATCATCATTTTCTTTCCGCACCTAATGGTGCATAGGGCACTGCATCGGTACATCAACTGCAGCTTATCTTGATCATTTTTATTACACATAGGTAAGATATTGAAATTTAAAAAAATATCAAAGTACTTAACGATAGTAATAAATAGACTTAAAAAAATTGCAGTAAACATGGACACAATACAAGAATATCAGAACAATATCATATCCAAAATTCTAAAACGAGACAAGGACAGTTGAGACTAATAAACCAGGGACTGAAATTATACAATAAACTACCAGACAAAACTAAACAAAAGACTAAGACAACCTTTTCAAAAGATGTTCAAAATACAAGCATTAACAATAGAACATGAATTATGAAAAAGAAAAATTATTTTGTTAATGTAATCCGTAATTTTTATAAACAAATCAATTTTAATTTATTTTTTAAAAGATAAAATAAGACTGTAATAGTAAAATTAACAAGTCTTTACATTAGTAATTTAAAAAACACTTTGAACGATGTGATTGTTAGAAGATTTATAAATAATTTAGGAACATATTTATAAAATAATATTATATTAGTATTTTAAGTTTTCAATAGGAAATATGCAATAATATGGCATACACAATAAAACTAAACTGTTTGCACATTTATTATTTATTTATTATTAACGGCTAACTTACCCAATTTTTACAGAAAGTATAACATAGTTAAAAGATATAGTAGAATATAGTAAAGGAAAACACAGTCAATAAACGTAATAAAGATAGTTTAACATCAAAAAGGTAAATCACGGTTAGTATAAAGATTATAAGATTTGTAATTTTTTTCTGAAACTGAACTAAAAACAGCAAATATTTGACTGACAAAGCAAATCATTGGAATGTGTAACTAATGTACTATTTGGAAGACTGAAACCGTGTTTCGGGAGAAGGGAATTAAAATTAATTGTAATTGAATATTGGTCAAAATAATAAATCAATTATAGGAATAAACATGACGCTCTTTGGCTATTTTGTGTTAAAATACAACAGTCAATTTCTTATCTTAAGTCATTAAAACGTGATTTAGATATAAGTACATGTAATTAAAATCAGCTTTCTAAAATATTAATTCATAATAATGAAGTATTGTGGTATAAATAGTTTTAGGTCAAACGTGAATAGGTACAGCAGTTAGCAGATGGATTCACATAAAACATACTTTAAAAACAAGTGAATACTGTACAATATTAACTATGAAAACACTAATTACACGTGTAAAAGACTCACCTCCATATGCTTAAAACTGCTATGTTTTATAAATAATTTATTTTAAACTTAAAATATAACACCACCCCAATAACAGCGCAACTTTTATAACACTAATCATAAATTTGACTTTGTTTTTTTAACAAATCGAGGTATTTACATTCAGTTAAATAAAATAACAACAAAATAATTACTTGTTTTAGTGACAGTTTCAAGAAATGTCAAATGTCAGATGACGAGATGACAGTTCTTAATATTTTGTTTACGTTGTTTGATTTATCTGTGACTAAACCATAAACAATATTTTAGTCATTTTTATGGCTACCACTCCACCTACTGACCATAGATTTTTTAAATTAACGGTTTGAGCGGGAAAACTAATTTCTAAAATAATTAGAAGTAAATCTAAAAAACGCTCAATAATTTAAAAAAAATGATTATACAGGCGTAAATTTTTTTGAGCAGATAATATTTATAATTTATTATGCTATTAAAGAGTGATTATAAAAATCCAATAGACAGTTTTTGATAAATTTTGTTTGATTGCAAAAGTAAAATATGAGATTTTAAAATAAAATATAACTAACGTTTATAACGATGACGTTTGACGTTGACATTGAAACGAAATATTATGTCATAATAATCGTAATATTATAATCTGTATATTATTACTTTAGAAATGATTAACATTTTGCCCGTTGGACAATTGGTCAGCGTAGGCAAGACCCCCGACCTCAGACCACTCCCATCTCACCTGATTACCGAGTAGCCGGATCACAGAAGGCTCCACGATTCACAGACTAAAGATATAATACTGCCACGCTTCCACTCGACAAGGGCGACAAAAATATTGTATATTAAACGCGGGCCAATCGGATCCTCCCACCTCTAAATTTAAAAAAATGTTTTTATGTTTCAAATGGCAGATAAAATTTTTATATAAATTCTGGTAAAACAGTTATTTTTCAATGAGGAAGTTCAGTGTCTTATTTTAATTTTTTTCATTTGTCAATAGACTATTAAACTAAGCCAAAAAAAATATTAAAAAAATCATATCACATTATCTGCGCTATGATTTTTTAAAGTCTTGTATTTCTAAAATAACTCCGCGTGTGACGTCAGAGGTTGTTCACTGTTAGTTCTTCCCATCGGTCCGTTTACGGTAAGCAAGCCGGATATCCTTCACAGCTGTCACATCATTGGTTGGATAATATGAACCAGTGACGTCAATCAAAGTAGTGTGTTTTTATTAAAATAGTTTTTATTATTTTTTTCGTACATTTTCAAGAAACTTTCCGTTACGATTTAATGCTCTAATTTTTACCGCGCGCAAGAAAACATTTTTTGTATCCAATTTCCCGTAGGGCTGAAGAAAAAAAAATTGAGTTCTTATGATTTGCCCAAACTATTTATTGATTAGAAAATGAGAACCAAGTTGTGGTAGAGCGGGTGCGAAGCTCTAATCCCTGAGTCTGCGACACTAGCCACGGGACCACACCCCGGTTTATTATTATATTATTTAGATTGCTCCTAACAGCAAAAAAATGTGACGCTCAAAAGGGTGAAATTTCATAGTGTCCGAGATTTCAATTAATTAATTAAATTAAAATAATTTAGACCGCAGGGCCGATAAAGCGAGGCGAGGAAAACATAGGCAGAATGGTGAATGTTACACAGTGTGTAAAGTGGCCATTTAAACCAGCGAATGACAGGTCATAAGCACTGTAAATGCCTAGACTTATATATTCCTTACTCAAAATGTTTTCCCGTACGTATTTTCTCCAATTAATCTAAAATAACTGTAAATAATTAATAATCGTGATTGAAACAACATTATTTTTGAAATGTAGACATATTCTTTTTATTTAAGATTAATTAATATTTCAAATAAATTAATTAATCTATAAACAAAAAAGTGTAAAGAAGTTTTTTTTTTAAATCTAAATTTGTTGCAACAGAAAGGGGATCCATTTTTAAGAAGGGAATATGGAAGTTTAGGAATTTACAGGGCTTATGACCTGTCATTGATTGGATTGTTGAATATTGTCATATTTTGGTTTTATATATTTTTTTAGATTAAAATAACTTTAGAGCCGCTTACCTACTTTTCTACATCCATCGGTTTATAAACGTGCCCGTCTCTTCGTCAAGACACAAATACACTAACAAACCAATCCAACTTTCCACCTTAAACATAGTGGTAGTGTAGTGGCATAAAAATATTTATTTATTTAAATCTACAAATACAAATAATAAGTACTTTGGTGGACTATCTTATTTATTTATTTAACTTTTGTACATAATGTTAATTTTAAATTTACGGGCTTATCGAGTTTTTTTAAGTTTTGTTTTTATAATTGGATGCCCAATTTCAAAAAATGCCTATGTCTTTTTTTCTAGTTTTGAGATATTTTAAGTTTGAGTGTTTATTTTGTTCCTGAAATTATAAATGACAGAACTTCGGAAAATTAAAAATACGTATTGTAAAGTTTTTCTTCTTCTTAAAAATGTAAAGATAAAAAAAAATTACATGTTTAGTTACAAAATTATTGCTCGTAAAAAAATGGACTTAAGCCTAAAGTCAGGACTAGGACTAAGGATTTTTTTCTCAGAGAAAATCTCTTGGACTAAGAGGCATTTTTTGAAGTTACAAAACATATTGAATAGAAAATAAATAAAAAAACTGAAGATATGTAAAAATAGGAATAAATGTATTTGTGTATAAATTATCTTAAATCAATACCATTTACCAGTTAACTAATAAACAGACTAGTCAAAAGAAGAGTTAGTCAAAAATTTATACTTTAAAACAAAAATGTATATCAAAAGATACATACATTAAAAACACATAATTTATTCAAATTAATAGCTGTTTTTTAATGAGGAGATAAGGCTTGCACGTATTTACTTATATAACAGTACTAATATGAATTACAATTAATTTGAAAATGTTCCAACAAGACAAAATGCGTCACAATATACGCTTTTGTATATTTAAAAAAATAAATTAGAATTAAAATCCAATAAACGTCTTTTATTTTAGATACGTTACCAAATTCAATTTATCTATTGTTAATACGAGTATGTTTCTTGATCTAATAAATGTATATTTAAGTTTTCTCATTCTATTTACAATATTATTTATTTGCTCTTTCATTATTCATTTTTAAATAAATATATTACGTTAGTAGGTGGTACAAGACGAGTTTGATTTCTGACATTCACAAAGCATTTGTTTATTTTATTCGTTTATTAAATCATACATCGGTAATTGTGACGTGACATGCAATTATTAATTGCATAGTGAAAGTTGCCATTGCAAATTAGATACCTATTTAATAAATTTGATTTTTTATTAATAATTTTGAAGTATCATCGCGTGTTGCAAAATGCATAAATTAACAGATTTCCTCGTGTTGAGAACTCAATAATTTTTATTGAAACATTATGTTATTCCATTCATTATACAACAAAAATACAAGTTGGTAATTTGCTAATGATCGTCTGTATATATATCGCACATCCCGACATCACACACGGAAGGTTCCGGGTTCGATTCCCGGTGAGAGCACAAAAATTAAATGTGAATTTCCTCGAGTCTTAGTGCTCTGTGACGCAATAGGGAAATATCACGTAATACGAATAGTGATAAAAATAAATAAAAACGGATTTAGAAAAATTAATTGTGTTTTTGAAATCAATATGGATATTGTGGAGAAATGCTTTTGTTTTATAAAGTACCTTAAATACAAAACCGGTATTTCTTATGTATCTACTCTCACTGCCTCCACCTTCCATGGAATCATTTCTCTACAATACCGCAGAGTGTGTGCGGACCAACTACTGCTTTACAAAATTATGACAGGAATGGTTGACTGTACTGAGCTGCTTGGTTTAATAACAATACATGTGCCAGCCAGGATTTGTAGACGGTACCACCCGTTTCATGTACCAATAAGTAAAACATCGTATGATAAAAATGCTTTTTTTCGTAGGACTTTTTCAATGTATAATACAAAATTTAAAAATATACATTACAAATTTCAGATTGTCAGATTTAAAATTTACACTAAAAATGTATTATGTAACTTAGTAGACATTATAATAATAAATATGTACATCTCCCCTCCCCTCCTTATCCTCTCTTCAAGCATTCTTGTCCTTATCCCGCCCAATTTACAGTAATTTAATGTTCTTAAAATAAATATTTAAAAATCTTTGATTATTGAGTACATGAAAATAACATTTTTATATGTATAAATTGTATGTATTTATTTGATATGTAATATATTTTCTTTACTAACTTTGTATACTATGTGGAAATCTGTAATTAGCTCTGAGTTTATACACTATATCTGTTTGTTTACTAAAAATATGTATGTAGAACTGTTGATTTCCCAAATAAAAAATAAAATATAAATAAAATATATAAATTCGAAAAAGAAATTATAAAAAAAGTAGTTCGTACAAAAACGTCACATGTTTGGCCTTGATAATTGTGACGTCAAGATTCGTGACGACGTTCTATTTAAATTTAAATGCTTACAAATAGAGTTTGAAATTTCCATTTCCATCAAAATCCCTCTCGTACGACGCGCGACGTTCGAATTTATGTATATCAGTGTTTTTCAACATGTGGGTCGCGACCCCCAGGGGGTCGCAAAGCCTTACGCCAAAGGGAAGTCGCGGCGAAAATCGAGGCTAAGATAAAAATCAACGGTTTTATGCCTTACTCTACAGTAAAATTACAATAATTTCAGGAATATATTTCTGGAATATATTTCTTTTTCTAGTTATTTATGTCCATCATTGAAAAAAACGTTACTCCGCATAGGTAGCGAATGGTTCTTATAATTTACGAAGCTTTCCTTTCCAGTTTGGGATGTTTTTTACTATTTTTTCCACCCAGGAAATGTCAAACGTATCTTGACGGCCGCTGCGCCCACTCCTCCTCTTTACTTAATCTCTCGATTAATTATAAGATGGTCTCAAAAGAAAGAAAATTCATATGTCGATGACATCACTGGCATACGATATTAGTAATATGATAAAATAACGGTCCGAGGGGGCCACCAGATATTTTACTCGTAAAGGGGTCGCGTATTCCAAAAGGTTGAATAACACTGATGTACAAATGTCACACAAAATTGGACATGTTTTTACGAATTGTCGTTTAGGTTTACATAAAAATCCGTTTTCGGTACCTATTTATCCTATATACCCCTTAAAAAAATTCATAATACATGTCTTACTTGCTTTGTTTTGGAATTGATGCAAATGAAAAGAATTTACGCTCATTTCTCATTTTCCTGAATAATAATTTACTTTCTGGCGTATCTTATGGCCTTTTCGCCTTTCCGTCGATAAAATAAAGTACGCAACACTCTTCTTCCATAATTTTTTATTGTCCTGATAATGTGATACTGTTAGTAGAAATCGCATTGTTTGTGCGAGACACAAAGTGAGTCTGGGTTGACTGTGTTCTCATACTTTTTACTGCTGAGGTTAATCTGGAAATCTAGACATAATTCAATACCCACATAATTCAAATAATCAAATGTTAATTAAAAGATCTCTCTGAATCTCACAGTAAGAAGTAGGAATTACTTATTTGTACCTACATTTGCAGGCTTCAATAAGCAATCCAAATGGCATTTTTTTCCAACCAAAGAATAAAATAGATTTCATATTTGAAGAAATTCAATAAAAATACGTTCGTAGAAAAACGGGACGTGTTTGGCCTTGGTTGTTGTGACGTTAAGATTCGCAATGACGTTCTGACCAAAATTCGATGAAAGGAACAAATAAACATGAACCGTGACGTATTAGGAGCGTGGCCGAAGGAATGACCCGTTTTTGCGGGAATTCAAAATTACAAATTTTAAAATGTATTTTATGTTATTAAAAATGAGCATTTTTTTAATGGACAGTATTTCATATACCTTTATTTCTTTTAAAATGTAAATAAAAAAAAGCGATATTTCCTAATCACATTTTTTTTTGTTATATTTTATATGGCATTTTTCCTTACATGCACTTTTGAAGTGTTACTGGAGGTAATACCGCTCCGAACATTAATATCATTAATTGTTTTTATCTTTCTTTTTCTGACTGGTTCATTAAATTTCTCTTTTATCGGTTGCTTTGTATCGAACTCGACTAGTCATGACACTGTGAGGAAAAAAATACAATTTATCGATGTATGTAATTCATGTTAGTAGTGTGAAAATGGATACACAATTTTTAATTTTACACGGCTTACCGCCTTTTATTGTACACAGCAATACAAAAATAAATATACTTACTTACTAGTGATGTAAAATTTAAAAAATGTAAAGAAAGTAATGTAGTAAACATGTTTATGGACAGTAATATTTGAAGCCCTAACTTTGTGATTTTATTTTGAGTAAAATCGGTAAATCACAATAAGGAACTTCAGCCCTACGGGAAATTGGATACAAAAAATGTTTTCTTGCGCGCGGTAAAAATCAGAGCATTAAATTGTAAGGTAAAATTTCTTAAAAATGTACGAAAAAAAATTTTTTTTTTGGTAAAAGCGCACTACCTTAAATGACGTCACTGGTTCATTGGTTGAGGAAATGTGGATGTTCAAACATGGGCACAATGGTGAATGTTACACCGTGTGTAAGTGGCCACTTAATATATATATATAGTTGGATAATTTATGTAGCGCCATTTTTGTGAAAATCACCTCAAGGGCGCTGTACAATTAATAAATATCCCAGTACGTCTTGCAGCTACAGAGCGCATGGACGGTTGGGATTCTAGTTCCTCGTTTTCAATTAAGATCAATAAAAAATTATAACAGATAGGAGCTAGATTACAGGACGTCTTGCAGCTACAGAGCGCATAGACAGTTAGAAATTTAGCCCCCATTTACACATTTTAAAAATTGACAAATAAATTTAGTGTATTAATGATACTAAAAAATATAAAAATAATATGAATAATAAAAAGGAGTAAGATTACAACACGTCTTGCAGCTACTAAGCGAATAGACGATTGGAATTCTAGACCCCATTTATAAACTTACCAGCCAATGACAGGTCATAAGCCCTGTAAATGCATCGACGTCCATATTCCGTTCTCAGAAATGTTTTCCCTCTCTGTTGAAATAAATTCAAATATGAATAACTCCCTAGAAAGGAAATTCAGCCAGTCTGCAAGCATTTGGACACACTCAAACATTGTTGAATCAACAATGCTTTTGCATATCATTTTTCATTTTCCTTTTTAGCTCTTTCGCCCCTCTTTTTAAAAATCGTGTGGTATGATATTGTCTATACCTACATGACATTGATTGGACTCCACTCTCATTTACAAGTACGTAATGTTATTCACATTGAGATCGGTTTACGGAAGAGGCCTAGTGAAAGTCGCAGCAACTCAGCATCTATTTTATTATGTATTTCTCTCAATGCTGTAACGCTGCTCACTTATAAAAAAAATAAACAAAAATAGTTTTTTACATTCTCTGTGGAAACTTAAAAATTGAAAAATGGGTTATTGAAATTTTTGATTTATGGTTGCCAGTTGTACAACATTTTTTTTTACATAAACCCAGTAATTACAGTGCACGAATAATAAAAGAGGCAATTAAAATACACAGACACCCAAATAACATAAACAAAGACGATGGGCTCAAATTAAACTCAACATGGTTTCCAGCACTACATACTACAAAAACGAATAGTTAATTCTAATTTTTCGTGCCAAAATACTAAAAAGATGATATTATCTCAATGAATATATGGTATAATGGATACTTTTAAAAAAATCTTTAAATATGTGTTGGAAAAAATGCCCATGCGGCGTAAATAAATAAAAAAATACAGAATTAAAACAGCTTGTTTTATACGGTAATTTATCATTGTTATTCCTCTTTCCGCACCCGGTGGTGCAAAGGGCACTGCATTAGTAAACCAAATTAGAAATCCTAGAATTTATAATAAGGTTAAATATATTTTTTTCGCCCAACACGATGTAACTACTATGCAAAAAAATAAAATAACCAAGTGGCTTATTGAGTTAGGAAGAAAAGAAACTGAAAGATTATTAAACTTCATTGCAAGGTAAGTTATATTAATATTATCCACGACAATTTAAACACTAAACAATACGATAACAAGAAGGATAAAATGTATAAATATATTTAAACATATATATATGATGTATGTGTATGTCAGGGTGTTTATGTATATGTGTGTGTATATATGTATGAATAATCATGTGGGTATGTGTAGGTGTACGTATATATGCATGTATATGTGTGTATGTACGTGTATGTGTGTATGTGTATGAATGTTTTAAGGGTGCACACGTGTGTGTGTGTGTGTATATGAATATATATAAACAAACATATTTGTTAGCTGCCTTAGCACGGGTAATCTCCTACAAGGCATTACTTTATAATATATATTTAAAAAAAAGAAAATAATAAATAGAAAAATAAAAAAATGCAGCGTCTTGCGATGATCTGTTTCGTGAAGGTAGGGTAACTAGACCAAGAACAATTAAATATTGCAGTTTATACCAGGAGTCGAACCCAGGACTTTAATAATGAATGGTAGACGAACGCATCAAATACTACACAACGAGGCAGACTTATCTGCACTCGATTTCCTTATTCGGGATTTTTACTTGAGAGTACCCATCGAGTCGAAAATACTCATCCAGGGTTCTGGTTCTATATCATACCCAGAACGGTATTATTTATCCGCCTGGCCACAGAGAGACAGTACTTTATAGTTTCGTTATTTATCAGAACAAAAGATTATTGATATTTTTAATACAATTGACTGATTAACAACACGTTAATAGGCGAAATGATGATCACGCCTTCAGGCCTTTGTACTAGATGGATTTGCCCCCCACTAGCGAGGTCGTCCATAAGCCACCTGGTGGACAAATATTGAGAGGGTCCTGAGAAAGGAGCAGCTGACCAATGAGATGACACGGGACAGGAAGACTCGGAGAATGCAAACCAGATGGGCCGACTCTAAGTGAACTGGAAAGACGCAAAGAAAAAGAAGAATGATGTTTAATTTTTTTATAGTCTTTATTCAATCAAATATACACACAAACAAAGCATTAAAACAATAATATTTGAGTATATCCAAATGCTTGCAGACTGGCTGGATTTCCTTCCTAGGGAGTTATTCATATTTAAATTTATTTCAACAGAGAGGGAAAACATTTTTCAGAAGGGAATATGTAAATCTAGGCATTTACAGGGCTTATTACCTGTCATTGGCTGGTTTAAGTGGCCACTTTACACACTGTGTAACATTCACCATTCCGCCCATGTTTGAACATCCACAGTTCCCCAACTCTTCCATTTGTTAACTTTCGAGAAGTAAAAGAGCTGAAACCTTTATCACGTGGGTGAGATTTATCCGGCTGAACCAAATCACCTACTAAGCAAGGCCTGAAAACAATTTTCCAATTTTTATACTTCTTCTTTTACCAGGTAGTAATTCAACAATGTTTGAGTATGTCCAAATGCTTGCAGACTGGCTGGATTGGCTGGTTTATAAGTGTGTAAAGTGGCCACTCAAACCAGCCAATGATAGGTCATAAGCCCTGTAAATGCCTAGACTTACATATTCCCTTCTGAAAAATGTTTTCCCACTCTGTTGAAATAAATTTAAATATTCTATAATAGTTTGTCATCGGGTGCTCAGACATTAGTTTTAATTAATAATCAAATAAAAGAGTACATACATGATACTGTATACGTATAAAATAATGAACATGCATTATTTTATTTTTAATTATTGGAAAAATATTATTAAGAAAAAACTCAAAAAAACCAAATAAGAATAGTTTAAAGAAATATTTTTTTTTTAAGTAAGAAAATATAGTAAAATAATACAGTTAAAATTTTAAAAAAGCCAAATAGTTAGTAAATAAATATATACTTAAATATATTTTAAATATAGGAAAAAAATATAAACACGCCTATAAATAGTGTGTGCTCAGAAATGTAATCAAAACAAAATAAATCGAAAATTTCAATTCATATCTACAGAAGAAAAAAAATGTAATAAAGAAATTGAATTTGAATTTGGATTTTACGCGAGAAAATTGTACAATTTAATGTATTATCAGATTATTACGATTATTGCTAATGTCACCCACGAAGAAAACATAAAAAAACATAAATATTCGAGTTATGGGAAAAGAAAATTCGATTTGAATTTTTCAACTTATTTATTTATTTAATACGTTTATGTACATTACAAAAATATATATCAGGCGTACATAATGAGGAAAAAAAACAGCGATACAATTACTTAATTTACCTAAGTAATTATAGTAAAAGGAAGCTGTCCTCTCTGGACTTTCTTTTGGTAACACGAAAGATGTCGATATCCGATATGCTCTTCCTACTGGCATTACCATCGGCAGGTTGGTTCTGCAATCAGGAAGATAAAACAGATTAAGCTGTCTATGTCTAAGGTAGTTATTAGGAACATGAAGAAAAATACTATCTATTATTCATCTTTAAACATCGGTTAATTAATCCCAGTTGAAAACCTTTTTTTGTAAGTGCGTAACTAGTAGTAGATTTATGCACGAGGTATTTGTAATAGGCCAACAAGTCCTACGTTAGCCAGATTAGTTATTTTCGTTAGTGTCGGATTCAGTTTGCCAGCGGCTTTGTTTACAAGTCAAAGAAATTCTTACAATATCATCGGGGTGACAAAAAAGTAATCGGCGAAACACGCGACTGAACACTGCAGTTGTGTGTGATAAGAATAATGAAGTAAACATACGTAAATCGTAAATAAGTTATTAATATTCCGAGTCAATGAATCGCTGTGTGTTCGCAGTATTTTTGTAACGCGGTTAGTTAGCAACGAAAGCGAAGAGCGCCATCAATTTACACAGAATTCAAATTTAGTTAGTACGAGACTTGCTTCCGAACGCGCGGGAACGCCGCCATGTTGTCTGCACCCGTCATCTCGAAATTTCTTTTTAAAAACATAACTGAACGTGAGATGGTGCGGCCTTCGTTTTGTGACTAGAGATAAATTTACGTGAAATTATAGTTGGTTATTTGTATTTTAATTCATGTGACGTGTGTGTAAATAAATGTGATGTGATTTGTGACATTTTAAAAATAAGTTTGTGAGTGGATGACAAAAATAATCTATTATTGGATAGGTACCTACCTACTTTCGTCCCAAAGTAAGAGCCTACATTTTTTTAAACTATCCAAAGTAATTAAAAGTTTTCCGATTTACATTTTTAAAATATTTTTAAATCGGCCCTCCTGTCCTCGATTCATCGGCCCTACGGGCATCAGTTGATTTAGTTCTCGGATACCTAGAATTATCGGCCCTTAAGGCCTCACAATTTAATTTTGGTTGTTCGGAAAAATCGAAATGTAATAAAGAATAATCTGTCACACAAAATAATGCTGCGCAAACACAAAAAAAACGAATACGACGATCCGTTCATTCATTTTTCCACCAAGAATTCCCCCGAAGGAGTGAGAAGTTTCTTCGGGATGAACAGTAGCATACGACACTAAACTTGTCAGCTCTTCAGCTATCCCCATCCCCTTGATCGGTCGCTCTGTTGCGACGTGAAAATAAACACAAACAAACAGACCAACACAGTTTCGCATTTACGAGTGTAATATTAGTATGGATATATACATATATATATATATATATATATATATATATATATATATATATATATATTTGGATAATTTATACGTTTTTGTGAAAATTACCTCAAGGGTAAGAAATATGATTTATTAGGTACAAACAAATTGACAAACTACATTTCAAAAAAAATATTTGTTTCTGTAACATACAAGTAAAAAATAAATGTTACCCAAAAATATCATTAATGACCATCATCGTTCCCCTTCCGCACTAATGGTGCATAGGGCAATGTATAAGCACACTAACTGCAGCGTATCTAATCATTTTTGTTACGTAAAGGTAAAATGATCAGACTGACGCTTCAAGTGCCAGTCCAGTGACTTTGAAATATTAGAGTAAAAACACATTTTTAAATTTATGTTTCGTGTCAACCATGTCGGCAATCGAACTCGAAACCACTTACATCGCAGGCAAAAGCGCTAACTGCTTGGCCACGAGGTGGATTTTCTTATTTTTTTGCACCACAACAGCCCAGGGGGGCCAATTACAGGGGTGAATTACAGCACAGAACAACCAGGCTTGAGAAAAATCACGTTATTTTTTTGTGTTCTCGCCTGGAATCGAACCCGCAAACTTCCGTGCATGAGTGAAGTATTTAATTACCTCTTCGAAAATAGACCTCATAATTAAAATTTTAGGAATTTAAATGCGCACATGCCAAATTAAAACACAATAAAAATTCCGAAGTATCATCATATATCCATTTCCACACGTTATGATGCATAGAG